>NW_025966291.1:27455-50000 GCF_021869965.1 Rhincodon typus
CCGATTCTGAGATGATGCCCTCTTGTCCTGGATTTTCCCATGAGGAAACAATTATTGTAAATCTCCGTGTCAAGCCTCCTAAGAATTGGTTATGTTCAATTATGTCACCTCTCCTCATAAGACGGTCCCTCCATAACCAGGACCAACCAGGTCAATATTCTCTGGACTGCATTCAATAATAGCATATTTTCTTTGGTAAGGAGATCAAACTTGTTCAATTTTCCAGATGTGGCTCGACTAGTTCCGCGGTTTAAGAAAGACTTTGCTTTTTTATAGTTCATTCACTTCCAAATAAAAAGGCCAACAGTCCATTTTCCTTCTCAATTACACAGTGAACCTAGATACTAACTTTTTATGATTTATGGACAAGGATCCTGAAATCCCTTTGTACTGCAGCTTTCTGCAGTCTATTTCAATATTAAGCTTGACAATTCTTCCTGTCAAAGCACATAACCTCATTTTGCCCATTTACTCAACCTGTCTATACCTCTTGACTGTATCAATCTCACAAATTGCCTTTCCACCTATTTTTTGTCATCTGAAAACTTGACAACAGAACATACACATCAATCTAACCCACACCCACCACACCCATGGCCCAGTTCGAGCTCCTGTGGCACTGATCAAACAAAATCAGCATGACTTCATGAAGGACGATGTTGTGTGTAGCAACTTTATTAAAAAGGAATTAACAAGCAGGATAGATAAAGGGGAAAACAATGAATGCAATACATTTGGATTTTCCCGAAGGTGCTTGGTAAGATACCACACAGGCTTGCTCATAGAAGGAAGCACGGTGTTAGGTGACATATTAGCATGGATAGAGGATTGGCTAACTAATAAAAAAGGTCAGAGTTGGGATAATTGCCATCCTGAAAATGGCACAATCTGTAACTACTAAAGTCCATCTCCAATCCTTCACCCCTCCCCAGACATGGACAGCCACATCTTCTTGACTTTGCTCTCAGCACAGTGCCTTTTCACACCTAAATTTACACCCATTTTTGATCTCTCTCCCCTTCACCATTAGCAACCCACTTGTTTCTAGCTCAGCACACTCCATCTGTTCCACTTGCTCCTTCTCCTGTCAAAAGCATAAAGTATACCTTTTCCAACCCTTTTCAGCTCTGAAGAGTCATATTGAACCTGGAAAGTTAACTCTCTCTCCACAGATGCTGCTAGCACTATTTTTAAAAGTATATCTGTGACAATGCTGTAAGTGCAATTAAAATATTGCACAACACCTCTATGGTATCCTTTTCACAATCCTCAAGAGGAGAACTGGTTTACCGCAAGAACTGCTCTTAAGTGTTCAAAGTATATAGCATTCACCTTAAAGGCTCTTCTAGATGTTACTGAATACAAGTTAACACTACTGGTCACTTACATAGACTAGTACAGTAAACTTTGTTTAAAAATTAGTTTGATTACTGGATCATCCCCCAACAGAAACCAAAAAGAATTTAACACTTGAAAAACTACAGATCATACTTATTACTTGACCTTATACTTCCTCTTTTATAGAGATTGTGAAACTAGATGAAAGCTTTGAAAAAAAATAGAGAACTGTTTCCATTTGGAGACAAAATCCTGAATGCACAGAAGCGTTTCTCAAACAGCTCTGCATTATGAAATGGGCATCAATCCTGTTCTTTGCTCCCAGGTTCAGTACTCCAGCTGTCTCTTTAGACAGATCTTTCTCTCCCCCACCACATTTTAATAGGCTAGGGTAGAATAAGGTAGCTTCTAAACTCAACATGTTACTTTGGAAACTGATCTGCTCTTAGACTTTAACCTTTAAATCAGTTTCTGAAGTGTACAAACACTGCGTAGAGATTGAATGTTTCAACTAGACAGCTCACTTAAAAAAAAAAAAAGTACAAACACAAATTCTCAAAGGCTCTTAGGGAGGTTCTATCAAACTTATAGAGTATAAAGGCGTAGAACTGTACACAGGAACGCAAACCCAGGTATTGTAGCATCAGGAAAAACAGGCTAATGTAAAATACAAACTATAGCATGTTGTTATACAAAATTATATCCTGGTAAATCTCCTTTACACCCTCTCCAGTGCTATCATATCCCCCCCCTATAGATGTGGGCTCCAGAATTGCTACAATAGTCTGTGGCCTAGTCAAGATTTTATTCAAACTGGAAGATCACTCAACAACATACTACCAAAATTATCAGTGCAATCTCAACTGTTTTCAGCAGAAACATGAACAAAATAGAGAAGCTAAATTATCTTAGTTTAATTAGCAGCACTTGCACACAATAATGGAATGGAGAATGAGGATAGATAGAAGAGAACACTGCAGGTTTAGATAATAATTGCAGAACAGATTGTAAACAAGGAGTACTGCTGGAACCATGCGGCCAGAATTCAGAAATAACCACTGCAACTGAAGATGAAAACAGCAAGACCAACTGTTCAGACTTACAACATAACAGGGAGTCAAGACCCAGATACATTTCAAATGAACTTTCCAAGATCAAAATTCATGAGAAAGTGATGCTTTTGGGTCTCCCTCCACAATGCGACATTCCTCAATCACCTGTATTAGGTTATCAACTCTAAGATTGTGACTAATCTATACAAAAAAAATTCTCAGACTCATGTTAATAAAACTGTCAAATTTCTCTGTTCTGCATAATGTAACACTACCAATGTGAATTGAAAGATTAATCAGAGGAGCTGGTGTTCGTCTATGTCTGATACAAGGACTTCTGACTCTTCATCACCACCCACATACTCCAACCAGTGTGCGAGAAGTAGTAACAAATTAAAAAATACACAAGGTCATCACACATTACTTCCAAAAAGTAACCTTCAAACAGTGGGATTTGCCCAAAAGCTTTGATACAAGTTTGCGCTTTTCATTTTGACACCAAGAACTGTACATAATGCACATCCAAGAGAAAAATTAAAAACCTGAAGGAAAAAACCCCAAGAAACCACAGTGAAAATTCAGAGGTTGGAAGTACAATTAAATTGGATTTCAAAATTTTGCTTCATTGGATCTTCATCAAGTAATTGCAACGTCAAAAACAGTACAATACAATAATTTACTCCCCATACTACTTTTTGATCACAGAAACATGTATCAATGTGCTGTTTGCTTAACAAAGCAGAATTATCTACCTTGAAACTACTTGCTTTACTTGTTTGAAAAGCAAAAGCTTTAGCATAAAAAACATCTTATTCCAACTTCTGACCGTATTCAGACGTATGCTATCAGAAAAATTGATACATTTAGTATATATTAGCGCAATAAATGTCATTGCGATGCACGTCATCTAGTCTGACCCACAGTTCAAGTACGGATTGGAGAGTTGTACTGATAGATGCAACCTTTCGGAGAAGGTGTTAAACCTGTTTTCAGGCGAGCACAAAAACTTTTGTGCCTAAGTGCATGCTCAGATTCATTGTCAGATTTTTGGTTTCCTGCGGTTCTTATTCTGGAAGATATGTGATGCAATGCTGAACACAAACATCCAATTCGCATGTACCCCCACCCCTATTAGTAACAGGGCTGTGGATAAAGGGGAACTGCAGAATGTATTGTGCTTAGATTTCTGGAAAGCATTAGTAGATGCCATAACAAAGACTACTGTAGTGAACAAAAGATCATTGATTGGGAATAACATTATTTTCTATTCATTCGGTGGGGGAGGGCTTCGTGATTGGGCCAGCATTTATTCCACATCCAATGTGTCCTTGAGAAGGTGGTGGCGAGCTGTTTCTTGAAATCCATTTGCAGGAGGAATACAGTATCATTAGGGAGGGAATGCCAGGATTTTGATCCAGCAATATTGTGGGAACTGCAACACATTTCCACGGAAATGTGACAAGTGGTTTGTACAGGAACCTGCAGGTGATGTTGCCCTTATCCTTCTAGGGAGTAGCAGTCGGGGGTTGTGAATCTCTGGAATTCCTGATGGCGTGGGCTGTAGAGAATGACTGATAAGAATATAAGGTTGAGACAATCAGATTTCTAATCAGTAAGGGAATCAGTGTTGATGTGGAAGAAGCAAGAAACAGCATGTGATCAGCCATGGTCTCACAGAATGGCAGAGTAGACACAATGGGCTGAATAGCCTACTTTTGGTCGAGAAGGTGCTGTTTCAGGAGCTGTGTCTGTGCATTGCTGCAATACACCTGGCAAATAAAAGATATGGACTGTTTCCCGTTAACTAGCTACAGTAATAATAAATGGCTCAATTTCTGGTTGGCAAGATGCTGGTTACGGGGATCAGTGCTGGAGCCTCAACATTTCTTGTACATTTATAACAATTATATCAATGACTTGGATGAAGGGGCGAAAGGTAAATTTGCTCATGACACAAAAAGAGGAGTAAGAAAGTAAGTTGTAAAGAAGGCATGAGGCTTCCAGGCAACTTTACCTTTACAAAAGGGGTACACAGGACAAAAAGCAAGGTTCAAAAAGGAGTCATATCAGACTCAAAACGTTAACATGTTTTGCCCATTTCTCCACAGATACCGGCAGACCTGCCGAGTTTTTCCCAGTACTTTGTTATTATTTCAAGTCTGCTGTATCCACATCCACTTTTATTATTAAAGCAACAAAGGTTACACAGGGCATTGGTGAAGATAAAGACAAAGCATTGCATATAATGCAGGTCTGATTTTATAATATAATATGCAGATTAATATCTGGAACATGTGGATTGCCTCATGAGGAAAGGCTGGACATGCTAGGCTTGCATCAGCTTGAATTTAGAAGATTAATAGGCATCTTAATTGAAAGATGATCCTGTTCGGTCTTCACGGGGTGGATGGGCGTTTCCTCTTATGGGAAGATCTAGAACTAGGAGATTGCTGCTTTATTTTAAGAAGTAAGGAGTTCCTGATTTAAAACAGAGGAGGACAAATTTTAAGGATCATGAGACTTTGGCCTCATTCCTCAAAAAGGCAATGGAAGCACAGTACTTGGTCTTTTTAATGTGGTGGTAGATGGATTCTCAGTAAGCAAGTAGGTACAAGGTTGTCAGACGTAGGCTGGAATGTGGAGTAATCAGATCAGCATAACCTTACTCAATAGAGAAGCAGGCTCAGAGGTCTGAATGGACTACTCATGCTCCTAAATAATATATTCATGAACCAACTGATCCAGTGCCTTAATAAATATGGCAAGTTTATTTCTCTCCAAGATAATTCCCATTGCACCAAACATCACCCTTTGAAAATTGACAAAACAAACCAGTTAAATAACAGCTGGAAACATTCTTTTATTCCTGTCATTTAACTTTGCATTAAAAAGCTTATCTCCAGAAAAGATTTAACAGTTTTGGAATGAATAAGTAGGATACTTATTGAGAAAAGCTATTATACAGATACTCTGGATGAAGTTGCCAGTACACAAAATCAAAATCAAAGTCAAAGTCAAAGTCGAGTACGTACAGCAGGTTCAAAATTATTGGACAGACACTGCAAAAGAACCAAAACAAGGAACAGACAAAACATTAAAAAAAATGCGTGGCTGACAAGAACCCATTGCTGATTTCAAGTAACGTCATTAAAATTTAGATGTGATAGTGTTGAACTGGGGAGGACAAGTTCACAAATCACATGACACCAGGTTATAGTCCAACAGGTACATTTGACGTCACAAGCTTTCGGAGCGTTGCTCCTTCGTCAAGTGACGTCACCTCACTTGACAAAGGAACAGTGCTCCAAAAGCTTGTGATTTCACATAAACCTGTTGGACTATAATCTGGTGTCATGTGATTTCTGACATTAAAATTTAGATTCTCTAGACACTTTTGTTAAAATTTGATCATAGGATCTGGGCATCACTGGCTCGGCCAGCATTTTTTGCACATATAACTGCCTAGAGGACAATTAAGAACCAGCCACTTTACTGTGAGCCTGGAGTCAAAGGTCAGACCAGGCAAGGATGACAGATTTCCTTCCCTAAAAAGGCATTTGTGAACGAAAATGGGTTTTTACAGCAGTCAGTGGTCGCCAATAGGCTATATCTTTTTATTGAATTAACATTTGATCATCTGCACAGGTGAGACTCAAAACAATTTCACCAGAATATTAAATTGGGGTTCTGGATTAATTATCCAGTGACATCATTATGCCACCACCTCCCTTATGTCCAAAAAGAACATTACTCCAGCTTTAAATAGACTAGCAAAGCCAAAATAAATTGGCAAGCCAAATACCAAAGATTGTTATTTTTTTCCCCCCAAACATTCACTCAAATCTCATTAGTTTGTCTAAGATATCTGAGCACAAATGCTCAGATTGGATAATATTGGAGATTCATGGATTAGGTCTCCCATTTTGCCCAGAGAGATGCACCACTATTCAAATGAGATCATGACTGATCTGACAATCTTCAGCTCCATTTTTCTGCTTTTTCCCCTACAACCCTGGGTTTCCTTGCAGAGTAAAAATTGGTCTCTCTCAGCCTTGAATATACTTAATGATTTAGTTGCAACAGCCCTCTGTGGCAAAGAATTCCAGATTCACTTCCTTCAGAAGAAACTCCTTCCCCTCTATCTTAAACATGCGACCTTTATTCTAAGATTATGCCCGCTGGTCCTAGATGCTCCCCCAGGTGAGCACAACCTTTCCACAAGGACAAGATTCCAGGCAAGTTGACAAGGTATGTTGTTTCAACAAAATTTCCTCTCATTCTTTTATATTACAATAAGGACATATTTAGTCTACTCAACTTCTAAGACAGTCCCTCCATGCCTGGTCTCAGCTGAGCGAACTTTCTCCAAACTGCCTCCAATACTTGTATATTGTCTTTGTTTAGACAAAGCAACCCAAACTGTTAACAATATTCCAACTGTGGTCTGACTTGTTTGTCTAGTTTTATCAAAACCTTATCAACGCCCTTCAGAGTGTCTCCCACAACTCATCCTCACACCCCGCCCCTGCAATAACAACCAAAAAAGAATCCCCCTCGTCCTCACGTACCACCCCACCGACCTCCGGATCCAACGCATCATCCTCCGACACTTCCGCCATCTGCAATCCGACCCCACCACCAAAGACATCTTTCTTTCCCTCCCCACCCTTATCTGCTTTCCGGAGGGACAACTCTCTCCGTGACTCCCTTGTCCGCTCCACACTCCCCTCCAGCTCCACCACACCCGGCACTTTTCCCTGCAACCGCAGGAAGTGCTACAGCTGCCCCCGTACCTCCTCCCTCACCCCCATCCCAGGCCCCAAGAAGACTTTCCACATCAAGCAGATGTTCACCTACACATCTGCTAATGTGGTATACTGCATCCACTGTGGCTTCCTCTACATCGGGGAAACCAAGCGGAGGCTCGGGGACCGCTTTGCAGAACACCTACGCTCGGTTCGCAATAAACAACTGCACCTCCCAGTCGCGAACCATTTCAACTCCCCCTTCCATTTCTCAAACGACACGTCCATCCTGGGCCTCCTGCAGTGCCACTACGATGCTACCCGAAGGTTGCAGGAACAGCAACTCGTATTCCGCTTGGGAACCCTGCAGCCCAATGGTATCAATGTGGATTTCACAAGCTTCAAAATCTCCCCTCCCCCTACCGCATCCCAAAACCAGCCCAGCTTGTCCCCGCCTCCCTAACCTGTTCTTCCTCCCACTTCAAGCCGCACCCCCATCCCCTACCTACTAACCTCATCCCGCCCTCTTGACTCGTCTGTCCTCCCTGGACTGACCTATCTCCTCCCTACCTACACTCAGCTTTACTGGCTCCATCCCCGCCTCTTCGACCTGTCTGTTTCCTCTCCACCTATCTTCTCCTCTATCCATCTTCTATCCGCCTCCCCCTCTCTCCCGATTTATTTTAGAACGCCCTTCCCCTCCCCCATTTCTGATGAAGGGTCTAGGCCCGAAACATCAGCCTTCCTGCTCCTATGATGCTGCTTGGCCTGCTGTGTTCATCCAGCTCTACACCTTATTATCAAAACCTTCTTCCTTTTATACTTCATCCCTTTGAATAAAAAGGCCAACATTCCATTTGTCTTCCCTATTATCTGCTGAACTTGGATGCTAGCTTCGGGATTTCATGGATTAGGACTGCTAAATCCCTCTATTCCATACCATTCTGCAGACTCTTTCTCCATTTAAATAACATTCAACTGCTCAATTCTTCCTGACAAAGTGCATAACCATTTCTCCACACTATAATCCATGTTTCAGGTTTTTGCTCATTCACTTGACCTGTCTAGGTCCCTTTGTAGATTCTGTCATCCTCATCACTTGCCTCCCCACGTATTTTTGGTATCATTTGCAAACCTGGTTATAGAACAATTTCTTCAATCATGGCATTAATATATATTGTAAGTCATTGTGAATAAACAGCACTGATTCCTGTGGCACAAAGATTACCATCCTGAAAAATAGTCCTCTCCTCCTTCTTCCAACTGTATTCCGTTAGTCAGTCCTCTATCTCTGCAGCATGTGGCTCACTGGTTAGCACTGCTGCCTCAGCACCTGGGACCCAGGTTTGAATCCACCCTCTGGCCACTGTGTGTGGAGTTTGCACATACTCCTAGGGTCTGCATGGGTTTCCTCGGTGCTCCAGTTTCCTCCCACAGTCCAAAGATGTACAGGGTAGGTGGATTGGCCATGCTAAGTTGCCCTCAGTGGAATGGGAATGGGAGGGATGCTCTTCAGGAGGGACGGAGTGGACTTGTTAGACTGAATGGCCAGTTTCCACACTGCAGGGATTCTATGATTCTATACTACCTTCAACACCATGGACTCCTATCTTAAGGAGCCTCATGTATGGTACCTTGTCAAGTGCCACCTTAAAATCCAAATGTACGTGTAAAAATAAAAATCTCATTTTCCCCTTTCACCCCAAATCTTTATGGCCTCTGAAAACAATACAAAAACAGTAGATTAGATTAACATCAAAAACAGAACTGAAGATCAGAAAAAGTCAGACAGCTTTACAGAGGAAGTGTTTAAAAAGCTAAGAAAATGGAAAACGAATAGAAGTGTTAACTGTTAACCCCACACCAACTGATAAAAATACCTGCATGGAACTTGGACGAACTCAGATGCATCAAAGTGTCTTTCCAATTATTGTACCATGGAACACTAGCTTTAACTGAGCGATCTGATGGAAAACAGAACATGGTATTAATGACTTATTACTGAATTGAAGATCTTGTCGTCTATGTACAGAATGTCCAAAACTAAAAACAGGAGTCATAAAACATTTTTTTGTATCTTTTTCTGTAAAAACTCATTTTTGGCACGTACTGATTCACAAAATAAGTGACTTATTGTATACAAACTCGACTAATCCCACAGGGTGATGACTTGTCAGAGACAATTACAAAGGTGTCACTTAAATCATGTCAGCAA
The DNA here is from genome assembly GCF_021869965.1 of Rhincodon typus. Classification (NCBI taxonomy): domain Eukaryota; kingdom Metazoa; phylum Chordata; class Chondrichthyes; order Orectolobiformes; family Rhincodontidae; genus Rhincodon; species Rhincodon typus. The sequence goes on from NW_025966291.1 coordinate 36,806, forward strand.
GACTACTATTTTGATTAGTTTCAGATGCTGACACTTGGACTGTAGAATGAAGTCAAAGCACGCTTTTAAATGCTCTCGGTAATGTGAAAATTAGAAGAACAACAATTGTTTCTTTTCATAAATTAGCAATGTTTCATGCTTGAGAGCACTGACAGCACTCCAGTTTAATGACTCACCCTCTAGTGGTAAAAACCATTTGCCTAGCCTTTTTTCACAATGAAAGTTTCATATAACTTCACACTGTTGGCATCACTGGGATTTGCAAATGTTTGCATAAGACAGTTCTGAAAAGGCACTATATAAATGCAAGTCTTTCATGTCCACAGAGCAATCTGAAGCTCTTTTGATGTTTATTCAATACTGAAAATTTAGGAAGTGCAGCAGCCAAATTGCACACCGCCAGTGAGCCACAGCTGAAACAAGGCAAGTAACCATAGTACTTCTAAAGAAATTTCACTCTTAGGTTCCAACATAGCAAACTGGGACTAACTTGAGCACAGCATTCTAATTGTCACAGTCAAGATTATTACGCTCACAAAAATGGACCAGCTGGTATTGTTCTTTCTGATTTTACCAGAGCATGTACACAAGTCACTGAAAGCAGCTCAACAGGCAGACAGTACATTCAGTTTTATTAATAATAGCATAGAGTACAAGAGCAAGGAGATTATGTGGAATCTGTATAAAACACAAGTTTTTGCTAAGATTTATAGCTCGGATTGTGGATGAGGTTGTAGACTTGCTTCCCGACGTTTCATCACCCTGCTAGGTAACATAGTCAGTGAGCCTTCAGTGAAGCGTTGGTGTTCTGTCCCATTGTCATTTATATGACTCGGTTTGCTGGGGTGGTTGACATTACTTCCCATTCTGTTTTTCAGTGCTTTGCATATCAGGTCCAGTTCAATGTGTTTGTCGATGAAGTTCCGGTTGGATGCCAGGCCATACTCACAACCAATAAAACTAACCTAATATACAAAATACCATGCAAGGACTGAAAAAAAAAATTACATAGGCCAAACTGGAAGAAAACTGACAATAAAAGTATACACAAACACCAGCGAGCCACCAAGAAACACAACTAATTCTCACTGGTCTCAATACGCCCAAAGGAGGACACGGATTCAACTGGGACAGCACATCTATAATAGCACGAGCCAAAGAGAGACATGCCAGGAAATTCCTGGAGGCCTGGCAATCCAACCAGAACTTCATCAGACACATTGTATATTGGGTCCAGTTCAAACCACTGAAAAACAGAATAGAAAGTAATGCCAACCACCCTAGCAAACCAAGGCACATAAATAACAAACGGGACAGAACACCAACACTTCAATGGAGGCACATTGATGCTGTTACCTAGCAAGGTGACAAAACGTCTGCAACCAAACACATCAGCTCAGTGAACAAATGCTTGTTCCATCTCAACTGGAGTACTGCATCCAGTTCGGAGCACTATATATTTTAGGATGTGAAGGCATTAGAAAAAAAAAGAGTGCAGAAGAGATTCCCAAGAATTATTCCAGAGTTAAGGAGTTCTATTACATAGACAGATGTATAAACATAGAAGATAGGAGCAGGAATAGGCCATTCAACCCTCTGCAATTCAATATAATCATAACTGGTTGTGGAGCTCAATGCCCTAATCCCCAACTCCCCCATATCCCTTGATCCCTTCAGTCACAAGAGCTATATCTACCTCCTCCTTGAAAAAGCCATGTTTTGGCCTCAACCACTTTGTGGTAGTGAATTCTAGGGAGTGCTGAGTCTATAGTTGAAGAAATTTCTCATTTCAGTCCTAAAAAGGCTTATTCCCTTATCCTTAAGGTCTGGACTCCACCCACTATCAGGAACATCCTTCCTGCATCTAACATGTAGAGTTCTGTTAAAATTTTATAGGTTCATATGAGATCCCCCTCCTCATTCTTCTGAAATCAAAATATGATCCTAACAGACTCAGTCTCTCCTCATACTATTAGTCCTGCCATTCCAGGAATCAATTTGGTAAACTTTTGCTGCACTCCCTCTACAGCAAGAACATCCTTCCCCAGGTATGGAGACCAAAATTGCACACGACTTTCCAAGGCCTTGCCAATGCCCTGTATAATTGCAGCAAGACATTCTTGTTCCTGTACTCAAATCCACTTACTATGAAGGCTAACAAGAGTTTGCTTTCTTTACTGCCTGAGCACTACACTTTAGGACGTGAAAGCATTTGAAAGAGTGCAGAAAACATTCACAAGAATTATTAGAGTTAAGGAATTCTATTAGGTAGACAGACGTATAAACATAGAAGATAGAAGCAGGAATAGGCCACTCTGGACTGAAGATAGAAAAACGATTTTTCAGTTAGTGGAAGGATCAAGAACGAGGGGCCAGACATTTGATATTTTTGGAAAAGGCAAAGGAAGCATGGAGATTAATTAAATTGATAAGAGTAGTAGTATATACAGACTTTGGGGCAGGGTTAGCATTGGGTGAAGAGCAGGTCCAGACATGGCAGGTCTTCTGCACAGCAACCACCAGGAGAATGGTAAGCAGTGTTATAGACAAGATGTGCCAATTTGAAATGATCATTTTCTTTTTTGTAAATAATAAAGATGAATTCTTCAAACCATAATCTTCTATAACACATGTAAATCTACACTAAAAATTCTTTTAAAACTGAACGGAGGTAAGGGGGAAAATCAGCACATGTACTGACACTTCAAGACTTTCCTGATCCTACAACACAAAAGAAGTTGAATATTTTCTGAGCACAATTCTCTTCCATTAAGGATTGTTCAGATTAGACCATAAAATATCTAACTTAAATCTGTTTAAGCAGTCTTACTCTGCATTAAAACAAGCAGTGCTTTATTTTGCAATTTTGATGAGAAGAGTCTGATAGTCTGCATTTTCTTCATTAAGCAGGTTACCTTAGTTTTGGATTAGTTACCAAACCTCTTGTAATTACTTTACCATAATTATTGAAGACATGGATGTCAATTCCCAATGATCCATTACAGAAAACAATTCTATTTACAGCAAGCAAATGGGGCCAAAGGAAAAGCTGCTCAATGAGAGAACAGGTTCAGCCAAGCAGAGGATGGTACTGATTAAATAGATCCCCAAAGCAGCAGAGGACCCTCCAGGTGTCCTGGTGAGGGATGGAGGTGTAAAGGAAGTCACTTATTCGCTTGACTCATTGACACTTCTGCCTATCACTCTTTCACAGACTGCCCCATCTTCTTCACTATCTTCTACCAACACATTTCCTTGTCTCTGCCTTGGTAGAAATCTGTTGCATCAAAACTGGAAAAATAAAAGGGATGTACCTCAGTGGGCTGAATAGTTGATCCTATCTGCACCGTCTTAGATTTCTTTGTTCACAATTGCAAGTTAGTTAAAAGTGAATGCCTGGAAACTTCTCTCCTTTGGACTTTACACGTATGCCCCATATCTGTGTGGGTTTCCTCCCACAGTCCAAAGATGTGCATGTTAGATGGATTAGCCATGATCACTTGCCCAGGGGGATGTGCAAGCTACATGTATTAGCCATGGGAAATGCAAGGTTACAGGGATGGGGCGGAACTAGATAGGGTGCTCTCCAGAGGGTCAGTGTGGCTCGATGAGCCATATGGCCTGCTTCCACACTGTAGGGATTCTATGATCTAAGGCATTACCATACCACTCCTGCCCTTCAAGTCCAGCCTTTTTTTTGCATTTCCACCCCTTACTCACTGAATGATTTCAGAATATCTAGTGCCTCAGCTCCATTTTCCAGAACCTATGGCCGAAAATCCATCATCTCTAACCAGGGTAGATAGCCCATCCCCAATCAATTTCCATTTCACGCTCCTCTTAAAACAGCTATGAATGCTGCATCAACTGAAAATTTGTATGACAGTTGGCCAGAAGTACTTTTGATCAGCAAGGACTTCAAGGCATTCTAAAAAAGTCATGTAAACAGATTGGAGATACAGATCAATTATTATCTGGTAAAGTGGGAGAACTGACCTCAGTGGGCTGAATAGTTGATCCTATCTGCACCGTCTTAGATTTCTTTGTTCACAATTGCAAGTTAGTTAAAAATGAATGCCTGGAAACTTCTCTCCTTTGGCATTCTGTAATGTATGGTATTTCTCTTCCTTGTTTCATTTTCCAAGAGAAGTTATTTCAACGGGAAAGCAATCTTCAGCATTAGGTTTTCCACAAGTCCCAGCTGTCAAAAATCTCAGATTGATGAGATTTGCCTGATGACCAAATACTATTTTACAACTTCAAACCTTCCAATACCTGATACCATGACATTCTGTACAGACATGCATCGGTAAATAAACTGAATCATTACTCCAATTCTACTTGTCAACCTCAGAAGACAGAGGCATAATAAGTGTTTTCACATGCAAACAGTAATTTAAGAGGAGGAATTTGAAGGTATGTACATACAGAAATGCGAACTGGGAGAGCTATATCCACAACTGCTTTAAGCACTACATTCAATGACAAGGATGATGATCTGGACTGGGTCACACGCACTTACCCAAAATATTTTTAACAGCACCACAGAACAATTAGCCTGAAAGAAGTTAACACTAAAATTCCCACTTAAAGTTGTAGTTTTGTTGCTGAAAGTTGATTTTGTGAAACAACTTTAAAGTGAATTACATTTCCCCCATTTTAAAAGCTACAGGAGTCAGCCACAGGGATCAGTGAAAGAAAACATACAATGTGACAAAGATGAGTGGTAAACCAGAAGACTGGGAAAAATTTAAAAGTAGTAGAGGTGAGGGGGAATAAATACAATATTTATCACAAGAAAAAAAAACGCCAAGGAGATTACTGAGGCTAAAGGCACCTGGACTAGATGCGATGCATCCGAGGTCTTTCTAAAAAGGTACCTGCAGAGTTAGTGGAAATCTTCCGAAATCCTTCAATGCTGGAAAAGTTTAAGATTAGAAAAGTGTCAATGTGACACTCATTCCAAAAAGGAGACAAAAGAAACAGGTAACTTAGGCCAGTAAGCTTAACATCCATCAATGGGAAAAGGCTAGAGTACATGAAGAAGGATACAATAGTAGAGTACTTAGAAACACTAAGTATAAATTAAGCAGAGTCAACACGGCTTCACGAAGGGAAATAGAAGCATAGAAGATAGGAGCAGGTGGCCACCATTCACCCCTTCAAACCTGCTCTGCCATTCTTCACGATCATGGCTGATCATCCAACTCAATAGCCTAATCCTGCTTTTCCCCCATAACCTTTGATCTCATTCGCCCCAAGTGCTATATCTAGCCATCTCTTGAATACATTCAATGTTTTGGCATCAACTACTTTGTGGTAATTAATTCCACAGGCTCCCCACTTTTTGGGTGAAGAAAAGTCTCATCTCCGTCCTAAATCATCTAACCCGAATCCTCAGACTGACCCCTGGGACTGGACACACCCACCATCGGAAACATCCTCCCTGCACCTACCCTGTCCAGTCCTGTTAGAATTTTATAAATCTCTACGAGATCCCCCAATTCATCTGATATAATAAAAAAGTGATTTTTAGTTATCACAGTTATTATGGTTATGGTTATGGTTCTGAGAAGGAGTAACAAGCAGGATAAACCTAAACCAGTAGTTGAAATGCATTTGGATTTCCAAAAGAGATGCGATGCTTTATCACACAAAAGGCTACTTAAAACATTCAGAGCTGAATGATGTTAGGGGACTTTATTAGTATTTGCTAGCTAACAGAAGACCGAATTGGGATGAAGAGGCCATTTCAGGATGACAACCTGCAACTAGTGGAGTGTCACAGGGACCAGTGTTAGGATCACAATCATTTACAACACACTAATATCTTGGCTGAGAGAAGAGAATGCGCTATGACAAAATTTGCAGGTGACCCTAGTAGGTATGAAGGCAAGTAGCAAGAACAACGGAATCTAGAGGCATATAGGCAGACTGAGTTCAGCAGCTGACAGGGAAGGCAAACGTGTTCATTTCCAAAAGAACAGAGTATAAAAATAGGGAGGTCTTTCTAAAACTACACAAGGCACAAGTCAGACCACATCTGGAATACTATGAACAGCTTTGGTCTCCTTACCCAGAGATATACTGGCATTGGAGGCAGTCCGTACCCTACACTGCCAGAGCCCTATAAAGCACTGTTCCATAACAATTCCAAGATGTGTTTTCATTTCCCCTTTTGGGGAGAAAACAACGCTACTCCAGATATGAACAGATTTTCTTACAAGAGGAGGTTGAGTAGGTTGGCCTTGTGCTGTGGGAGTTAAGAAGAATGAGAGTAAACTTTATTGCAACAAAGGATTCTCAGAGGACTTGAGAATTGATGTCAAGAGGATGTTTACTCTTATGGGAAAGTTTAGATTCAGAAGGCAAAATCTCAAGGGGAGGGGGGAGGGAGGGAGGAATGAATTTCCTAAGAGGGCAGTGAATCTGTGGAATTCTTTACCAGAGGGCTTAGAGCTTGTAATGTATATGCAAGGCTGCAATAAATACATCTTTTATCATTAAGAGGAAATCAAGGATTGGGGGAAAGGCAGGAAAGTAGATTCAGGGAGTATCAGATCAGCCAGGATATTACTGAATGGTGGAGTAGATTCGATGACCTACATCTGCCCTACATCTTATGATCCAAGATCTAAATGGAGACAGACCAGAGCTCAGGTGCACAAGGATCTGCGTATCCTCATGCATGAAATGCAAAAGATTAACGTACAAATGCGAGTAATGAAGACAGCTAAGAACATAACAGCGCAGTACAGGCCCTTCGGCCCGCGATGTTGCACCAACCTGTGAAATCAATCTGAAGCCCATCTAACTGACACTATTCCATTATCATCCATGTGTTTATCCAATGACCATTTAAATGCCCTTAAAGTGGGCGAGTCTACTATTTTCACAGGCAGGGCATTCCACGCCCTTACTACTCTGAGTAAAGAACCTCCCTCTGACATCTGTCCTATAATCTATCACCCCTCAATTTAAAGCTATGTCCCCTCGTGCTAGCCACCACCATCCGAGGAAAAAGGCTCCCGCTGTCCACCCTATCTAATCCTTTGGTCATCTTGTATGTCTCTATTAAGTCACCTCTTAACCTTCTCTCTAACGAAAACAGCCTCAAGTCCCTCAGCCTTTCCTCATAAGGCCTTCCCTCCATACCAGGCAACATCCTGGTAAATCTCCTCTGCACCCTTTCCAATGCTTCCACATCCTTCCTATAATGCGGTGACCAGAACTGTACACAATACTCCAAGTGCAGCCGCACCAGAGTTTTGTACAGCTGCAACATGACCTCATGGCTCCGAAACTCAATCCCTCTACCAATAAAACCTAACACACCGTACGCCTTCTGAACAACCCTATCAACCTGGGTGGCAACTTTCAGGGATCGATGCACATGGACACCGAGACCTCTCTGCTCATCCACACTACCAAGAATCTTACCATTAGCCCAGTACTCTGTATTCTTGTTACTCCTTCCAAAGTGAATCACCTCACTTTTCCACATTAAACTCCATTTGCCACCTCTCAGCCCAGCTCTGCAGCTTATCTATGTCCCTCTGTAACCTGCAACATCCTTCCGCACTATGCACAACTCCACCGACTTTGGTGTCATCTGCAAATTTACTAACCCATCCTTCTACGCCCTCGTCCAGGTCATTTATAAAAATGACAAACAGCAGTGGCCCCAAAACAGATCACTAGTAACTGAACTCCAGGATGAACATTTCCCATCAACCACCACCCTCTGTCTTCTTACAGCTAGCCAATTTCTGATCCAAACCGCTAAATCACCCTCAATCCCATGCCTCCGTATTTTCTGCAATAGCCTACCCTGGGGAACCTTACCAAACGCTTTAATGACATCCATATACACCGCATCAACCGCTTTACCCTCATCCACCCATTTGATCACCTTCTCAAAGAACTCAATAAGGTTTGTGAGGCACGACCTACCCTTCACAAAACCGTGTTGACTATCGCTAATCAAATTATTCCTTTCTAGATGATTATAAATCCTATCTCTTATAATCCTTTCCAACACTTTACCAACAACCGAAGTAAGGCTCACTGGTCTATAATTACCAGGGTTGTCTCTACTCCCCTTCTTGAACAAGGGGACAACATTTGCTAGTCTCCAGTCTTCTGGCACTATTCCTGTAGATAATGACGACATAACGATCAAAGCCAAAGGCTCTGCAATCTCCTCTCTAGCTTCCCAGAGAATCCTAGGATAAATCCCATCCAGCCAAGGGGACTTATCTATTTTCACACCTTCCAGAATTGCTAACGCCTCCTCCTTATGAACCTCAATCCCGTCTAGTCTAATAGCCTGTATCTCAGTATTCTCCTCGACAACACTGTCTTTTTCCTGTGTGAATACTGACGAAAAATATTCATTTAGCGCCTCTATCTCTTCGGACTCCATGCACAACTTCCCACTACTGTCCTTGACCGGCCCCAATCTTACTCTAGTCATTCTTTTATTCCTGACATACCTATAGAAAGCTTTAGGGTTTTCCTTGATCCTACCTGCTAAAGACTTCTCATGTCCCCTCCTGGCTCTTCTTAGCTCTCTTTAGGTCCTTCCTGGCTAACTTGTAACTCTCAAGCGCCCTAACTGAGCCTTCACGCCTCATCCTTCCTCTTGACAAGGAGATTCAACTTCTTTAGTAAACCACGGTTCCCTCGCTCGACCACTTCCTCCCTGCCTGACAGGTACATACTTCAAGGACACGCAGTAGCTGTTCCTTGAACAAGCTCCACATTTCAATTGTGCCCAGCCCCTGCAGTTTCCTTCTCCATCCTAAATCTTGCCTCATCGCCTCAATTGCCTTTCCCCCAGCTATAACTCTTGCCCTGCGGTATATACATATCCCTTTCCATTGCTAATGCAAACGTAACCGAATTGTGGTCACTATCACCAAAGTGCTCACCTACCTCCAAATCTAACACCTGGCCTGGTTCATTACCCAGTACCAAATCCAATGTGGCCTCGCCTCTTGATGACCTGTCTACATACTGTGTCAGGAAACCCTCCTGCACACATTGGACAAAAACTGACCCATCTGAAGTACTCGAACTATAGCGTTTCCAGTCACTATTTGGAAAGTTAAAGTCCCCCATAACAACTACCCTGTTACTTTCCCTCCTATCCAGAATCATCTTTGCAATCTTTTCCTCTACATCTCTGGAACTTTTCAGAGGGCTATAGAAAACTCCCAACAGGATGACCTCTCCTTTCCTGTCTCTAACCTCAGCCCATACTACCTCAGCAGAGAAGTCCTCATCAAACGTCCTTTCTGGCACCGTAATACTGTCCTTGACTAACAATGCCACACCTCCCCCTCTTTTACCACCTTCTTGATCTTACTGAAGCATCTAAACCCCAGAACCTGCAACAACCATTCCTGTCCCTGCTCTATCCATGTCTCCGAAATGGCCACAACATCGAAGTCCCAGGTACCAACCCATGCTGCAAGTTCACCCGCCTTATTCCGGATGCTCCTGGCGTTGAAAGTAGACACACTTCAAACCACGTTCCTGCCTGCCGGTACACTCCTGCGACCTTGAAACCTTATTCATGACCTCACTACTCTCAACCTCCTGTACACTGGAGCTACAATTCAGATTCCCATTCCCCTGCTGAATTAGTTTAACCCCTCCCAAACAGCATTAGCAAATATCCCCCCAAGGATATTGGTACCCCTCTGGTTCAGGTGTAGACCATCCCATTTGTAGAGGTCCCACCTACCCCAGAATAAGCCCCAATTATCCAGGTATCTGAATCCCTCCCTCCTGCCACATGTTCAACTGCTCTCTCTCCCTATTCCGCGCCTCGCTGGCACGTGGCACGGATAACAAACCAGAGATAACAACTCTTTGTTCTAACTCAAAGCTTCCACCCTAGCTCCTTGAATTTCTGCCTTACGTCCCCATCCCTTTTCCTACCTATGTCGTTGGTGCCTATGTGGACCACGACTTGGGGCTGCTTCCCCTCCCCCTTAAGGATCCTGAAAACACGATCCGAGACAACACGGACCCCGGCACCTGGGAGGCAACACACCAACCGCGAGTCTCTCTCGTTCCCACAGAATCTCCTATCTGTCCCCCTAACTATGGAGTCCCCAATGACTAATGCTCTCCTCCTCTCCCCCCTTCCCTTCTGAGCAACAGGGACAGACTCTGTGCCAGAGACCTGTACCCCATGGCTTACCCCTGGTAAGTCGTTCCCCCCCAACAGTACCCAAAACGGTATACTTGTTATTGAGGGGAACGGCCACAGGGGAACCCTGCACTGTCTGCCTGTTCCCTTTCCGTCCCCTGGCTGTAACCCATCTACCTTTTTCCTGTACCTGAGGTGTGACTACCTCCCTCTAACTCCTCTCAATTACTCCCTCAGCCTCCCAAATGATCCGAAGTTCATCCAGCTCCAGCTCCCTAACGTGGTTTCCGAGGAGCTGGAGTTGGGTGCACTTCTTGTAGATGAAGTCAGTGGGGACACTAGTGGTGACCCTTACCTCCCACATTCTACAGGAAGAACGTGCAACTGCCCTAACATCCATTCCCACTGTTCTGAATTCCCAAACAGACTACTGGAAAAAAAAACTAGTAACCTTACCAAAGAGTATGCAATCATTGAGGACAATGGAATACAAAAGTAGGAAGTTACATTTCAGTTATACAGTGCATTGGTGAAACACTAGAGTAGAGTAGAGTAGTGTGTATAGTATTGGTCTCCTTATTTAAAGGATTAAAACAGAAGGATGCAACTGCATTGAAAGTTGAAAGAAGGTATGCTAGATTAATACTTTGAGTAGGTGGCTTTATGAGGAAGATTTGTACAGGCTGGACTTGTTCCTGTTGGGGTTTAGGGGAAGAAACTGTCATGTCAGAGATTCTTGAACTGGACTTCTTACCTTTTTTTAAAAAAGTAAGGAGTCACCCACTCAAGGGACAAGGAGTATTTTTGTCTCAGTGTTAACAATCTCCTTGAATACTTAAAAGGCAGAGATAGGTATGTGCTTGACAAGGGGTAAAAAGTCAGAAGTAGGCAGGAATGTGGAGTAGGCAGATGAGCATTCACCTTTTGAAGGCAGAGCAGGATCAAAATTGCTGAGTGGCCTACTCCTGCTCCTGCTCCTAATTTGTAGGTTCATACTGACATTTCACTGCAGAGGTTATAATATAAATTGTGGAGTAAGTGCAAGAAAATAACCATTACAAATTTGCATAACTCAGTTACAATTTCCCCCGAGTGTAAGAACAAATTTACTTATGTAGCATATTTCATAACATCAGGGTTTCCTCAAGCTCAATAAAAAAAAGGGACCTCCTGAAGTGTGGTTACTGCTGCACCATGGAGAAACCCAACAGCCAAAAGCTAAACAAAAAAAGGCCATTTGCACAAAAGAGATAAACGAGCAGGGCATCAGTTTTGATAACGTTGAGGGATTTTTTTTTTTTTTTTTAAAAATTCATTTGAGAGATCTGGACATCACTGGCTGGCCAGCATTTACTGCCCATCCCTAGGTGCCCTGGAGAAAGAGTGGTGGTGGGCTGCCTTCATGAACTGCTGCAGTCCACCTGTGGGCTGTCCCACAATGGTATTGCAGAGGGAATTCCAGGATTATGATCCAGCAGTGAAGGAATAGCAATATTTTTCCAAGTCAGGATGGTGAGTGTTTTGGAGGGAAACTTGTTGCTGGTGCTCCATGTAACTGCTGCTCTCGTTCTTCTAGATGGAAGTGGTTGTGGGTTTGGAAGATGCTGAAGATCCTTGATGAATTTCTGCAGTGCATCTTGTAGATAGTAGCAGAATGTGTACTGAGTGTCAGTGGTGGACAGAGTGGATGTGGTGCCAGTTAAGCAGGCTGCTTTGTCCTGGATGGTGTCAAGCTTCTTGAGTGTTGTTGGGGCTGCACTTATCTAGGCAAGTGGGGAGTATTCCATCACACTCCTGACTTGTGCCTTGTAGATGGTGGGACAGACACTGGGGAGTCAGGTGGAGAGTTCCTGGCTGCAGTATTCCTAGCCTCTGACATGCTCTTGTAACCGCTGAGTTTACGTGGCAAGTCCGGTTGAGGTTCGTCAATGGTAACCTCAGGATGTTGATAGTGACACCACTGAAAGCCAAGAGGCCGTTGTTAGATTGTCTCTTATTGATTGTTATAGTCTGGTATTTGTGACCTGAATGTTACTTGCCACTTGTCAGCCCAAGGCTGGATTTTGTCCAGATCTTGTTTCATTTGAACATGACTGCCCCCAGTATCTGAGGAGTTGTGAGAGGAGAACTGAACATTACGCAATAATCAGGGAACATCCCCACTTCTGACCTGATGGAGGGAAAGTCATTGATGAAGCAGCTGAAGATGGTTGGGGATAGCCTGAGGAACCCCTGCAGAAAAATGTCCTGGAGGAGTTGATACGAACAACCACAACCACCTTCTTATGTGTCTGGTATGACTCCAACAACTGGACAGTTTGTCCACCGATACCAGTTTTGCTAGGGCTCTTTGATGCCACACAGTCCAACGTAGGCTTGATGTCAAGGGCGGTCTTTCTCACTTGATCTCTGGAATTCAACTCTTGTCCATGTTTGTAACAGTCAAGGCTGTAATTAGGTCAGGAGCTGAGTGGCACTGAGCAGGTCACTGCTGAATAGCACTGCTGATGACCACTTCCATCACTTCACTGATAGATCAGAATGAGGGAGGGGTGATTGGCCAAGTTGGATTTGTCCTGCTTTTTATGTACAGGACATACATGGGCAATTTTCCATGTTTTCAGGTAAATTCTAGTGTTGTAACAGCATTGGAAGAGCTTCACCAAGGGAGCAGCAAATTCTGGAGCACAAGTCTTCATTACTGTTGCTGGCATGTTATCAGGGCCCACAGTCTTTGCAGTATCCAGTGCCTCCATCCACTTCTTGATTTCACATGGAGTGAGTGAATTGAGTTGGCTGAAGACTTCTATCTGTCATGCTGGGGACCAATGGAGGAGGCAGAGATGGATCATCCACTTCAGGCTGAGGATTGCTGTGAATACTTCAGCCTAATCTTTTGCACTGATGTGCTGGGCTCTTCCATCATTGAGGATGACGATATTTGTGGAGCCTCCTCCTCCAGCAAGTTGTTTAATTGTTCATCACCATTCACAACTGGATGTGGCAGGGCTACAGGGCATGATCACCTAAGTC
>NW_025966292.1:0-31622 GCF_021869965.1 Rhincodon typus
CCTAAACTGAGAATTGTTGAGCAGGTGATTGACAATGCAATCTAAGGACTTCAAACAATTCCTTCTGGCGTTTTGCTGATGATTGAGAAAAGGCTGATAGAATGGTGATTGTCTGTTTTGGATTTGTTTTGCTTTTTGCCGTCGGGACAAATTAGAACAATTTTACACATTGCTGGGTGAATGCAGTGTTGCAACTGTACTGGAGTTGCCGAGAGGCCCAGCAAGTTGAAGTACAGGTTTTCAACAATACAGTTTAAAACATTGTTGATGGTGGCCTTTGTGTTCAGTGCAGTCAACCATTTCTCAAAGTCACGTCGAGTTAATTGAAGACTGACATTTTGTGATGAAAAGATCCTTGGAAGAAGTCAGAAAAGTTATTCATTTGACACTTCTGATTAAAAATAATAATGAATGCTTCAGCTTTTTGCCTTTCCTGATCTGTTGGTATCCATCCTTGTTTCAGATTGGACTATGGATGGAGCTTTTGGCTCCTGTCAGTTATTTATTTTTCTATCTGTCGATGACTGGGGTTGCCAAAGCTTTGAATTGCGTCTGTTGATACTCAGATCTGTCACGTGCTACTTGTACGAAACAGTTTTAGAATGCACCTGGTTATATGTTACAACTTAATCAATTTGCAGCTGCTCTTAAACTAATGCTGGTGCTTTTCTCACATGCTGTTCTACATATTTCATTGAAGTAGAATGAGTCATCTGGAACAAGGGATTTATTTCAGATGGTGGTGTATAGTTCCGCTAAGACTCCACATAACAGCATGGATGCAAAGTTTTGAATTGTTAGATTTGTTTCTAAATCCATTTAGGACTGTAAGGGTGTGTTCAGTGTGAAGATGGGTTTGATCCCGATGGCAATAATAAAGTAGTCACTTCCACTGCTGCAGTTCATGGACAGGCAATAGATATGAAACAGCCTTTAGAATAACAAGTTTTGATTTTTATTTTAGTCGTTAGATTTTTTTGACTCTGAGGTGAGCTTCTGACCACAGCTGCATTATAAATAAACCATCAGTTTTCACCTCTCTAACATTGCTTGACTCGACACCTGCCTCAACTGATCTGCTGAAATCCTGAACCGTACCATAGCTAATTCTAGACTTGGTTATTCCAATGAACTCTGGGCCAGTCCGACATTTTCCCATCTATAACATTGAGGGCATTCAAAATTCTGCCTGTGCTCCAAATAGTATGAAGACTTGTTCACCCATCACCCTTGTGCTCAGTCACCTACATTAGTTTCCATTTCAATAATGCCTCCATTTTGTTATTCTTAATTGTCCTAAGATATTCATCTTACACTTCGACAAAATGAATTCTTTTCAGTAATACTCAATCCAGATTCCTCCTCCATCTTCCACCTTCCCCCTTGCTGTTTCTGTAATCACGTCTAGCCTACAATCCTCGGATGTCTTTGTTTCACATCTGACCTCTGGAGCATCCCAATTGAAATCTCTCCACAGCTGACAGCTATGCCTTCTCAATGCTGAAGCTCAAGATTCCACACACAGACACCCACCTCACTTCCTTTCATTTCCTCTTAAAGGTGCTCCTTAAAATCCATCTCCTTGGTCATCTTTCTTTATGTTATCGTTTGTGAATTGGTGTCAAATTTTGTTTTCTCATTCTACTGTGATGCGTCTTTGGATGTTTTACACTGTTAAGTTTGCTAACTTTTATTTTACTGTCTGTTTTGAGTTTTTATTTTCTAAGTAACTTCAATTTAAAATGATTGGAAAGAAAGTCTTGGAATATTTTTAGGAAATATAATATCGATAAAGATAGGATAGTTGAGATGAATACTTGTGATTCGAACTGCTGTGGTCCAGCATTTCAGCTCATTATTTTAATACCTTTCACAGATACTCTACTGATTGACTACCAGTTCACATTCAGCCTCTCTCAAGAGGATGACCGTTACTACACTGCCATCAACTTTGTAGCCACTCCTGAGGAAGTAAGTATTCCCAGGCACTGAATTTAGTTGGGACTTTAAACTGGTTCAGGCCTCTGTTAGAAGTGAGTTTGTGCCTTTTGCCTGTTTCTTACAGACAAATCTACAGGATACAAATTCATACATGGCATTAGTAGCTATTAATTTGACAATCCTCCTCAGATGTTCTGTAAGGATAGTGAGAAATGTGGAGCTGGAAACAAGTACAGGCTTCCAAGGAAAACCTGGGAAATTGGGTGTTTTGAATGGACCTCTGTGTTAATAACTTGGCTGCTTTGTATGTTTTGCAGCCTTCAGTTATGCTTGGTGCTTAATCTTGAGAAGTTCTGCATATATAGCTTGAGTGTATTATGATGATTGCACCTACACATGATCCTGTTGTTGCCTTTTGTGTAAATGACCTGACTCTTGATGGTTTTTAAAAGGTGTCTACCTTCTTGAAATGCGTCAATATGTTACCCAGACCCAGAGTTTCGCAGTCATCAATATTGCTTATTGTTCTTTCCACTCCATTAATAGTTAGTTATTAATTGTCTGGAAACTTCTTTTGTAACATTTTACACATTTTCTTTCAGCAAAACCGAGACTTGGACATGTTTATTAATGCGTCAAAGAATTTCAACCTTAACATAACGTGGTCGAGTAGCTTTTTAGGTAAGGTTAATGCAAATAATCATTCAAATGAATTAAGGAAAAGAGATTTCATATCTCATATCGCTGTAGAAAGTAGAAACAACAATAATTCAGCTAGTTCAGCCCTTGCACTAATGTGGCTCTATATTCTACATTCTCCACTTTTGCCTCTTAAGTGAGGAAGGAAAATAAAAATTTCCTTTTAACAATCCAGTGGTAAGGCAGCGCCTCTTGCAGTACAGTGGTAGTGTTCCTGCCTCTGAACTCGGAGGCCTGGATGGTGGTCCCACCTGCTCCACGGTTTGTAATCACATCTTTAACAGTTCTGAGCCAGTTGATGTAGAAATAAACAGGGCAGAGATTCCTTTCCCTAAATGACATGTGAACCACATGGGCCTTTACATCATTCTGGTAGTTCATGGTTGTCATTCCTGATATAATTGAATTTGGTGAAAACAACATCCAAGAAGCTTGGCACCAACCAGGGCAAAGCAGCCTGCTTGATTGGCACCACATCCATAAGTATCCACTCCCTCCACCTTAGTAGCAGCAGTGTGTCCTTTCTATAAGATGCACTGCAGAAATTCACCAACGCTTCTTTAAACAGCACCTTCAAAACCCTTGACCACTTCCATCCAGAAGGACAAGGGCAGCTGATAAATGGGAGCACCACCACCTGCAAGTTCCCCTCCATGCCATTCCTCATCCTGGCTTGTAAATACATTTCTGTTCCTTCACTGTCACTGGATCAAAATCCTGGAATTCCCTCCCAAAGGCCATTGTGAGTCTACCTGCAACACATAGACTGCACAAGTTCAAGATGACAGCTGAAGGGTAGTTAGGGTCAGGCAATAAATGCTGGCCAGCCAGCGATGCCCATGTCCTCCAAGTGAATAAATAAAAAAGGAAAATTGAAATCTGTATCTGCAGTCATGGGATTGACCTGATGTCTTTGGATCATTGGTCCAAGCTTCCAAGTTCATTTAATCCTGCAACATAACCACTGTGTGCTATTGTACCCATTTACAATTTCGAGGATTGAGTTTCATAAATACTTTTTAGATAAAGATATTAAGAAATATAGGTCAAAGTCGGTAAAACAAAATTGAGACACTGATCAGACCTAACTCAACCGGAGGCAGGCTTGAAACAATGTATAGTATTTTGTTTGTGTACTTCTGTGCTTTCAGCTATGCTTTTGATAAAGTTTGTAAGACCAGTGGAATAAAGTGCCAGAATGTAGTGCTTTCTGGCTTTGTCTTCTGCAAAGAGCCTCCAGTGGAAATATTAGGACATTGTTTTATTGAATCACAGTTTGTCGGTTTCAACCAAATTGGCTTAAACCATTATGGCAAACTTCGTATTTCTATACTATATGGATTAGCCTAAATCCAGCTGGGAGAAAATAGCATTCTTGCATGAGATGGTCAATTTGTTAACTTTGAACAAAGTCAAAAATGACCAATGCTTAGAATAGCACATTGTATTCACGTTCATCTTATATTTTTTTTCTGTCACCAACACCCTCAAAAATAAAGCAGGTTTTGGGGACCATGTCGCAGATATGTTCATCGGAAAACAGTAAGGATGCATTGCCATCCTTACCTGATCTTGCCTACATGTAACTTCAGACCCACAGCAATGTGATTGACTCTTAACTACCCTCTGGGCAATTAAAGATGGGCAGTGAATGCTGGCCCAGCAAACAAACCCACTCTCCCATCCTGAGAATAAATTAAAATAAACTATCTAACCTCTTAGCAGTGCTTCTTGCTGAAGTTTAATGATTTTGGGTATGGAATGTATTGCTGCAATTTGTAAAGAACTGCTTTGTTTTTGGTGGCCAAGTAAATAACTAATAATATTGTTGTCAGCAAATTGAAAGGATACATGATTCCAGCAATGTAAGATGTCGCTGGATAGGAATGGTAGATGAAGTGCAGTGATGTGATGAAGAGCAAATGTGGTGTAGTTGGCTAGTCAAGGCCAGAAATAAAAATTAATCAAGTGAGAGAGCCAGACTAAAGTTTTTTTTTAAAAAAAAATATATTTATGAAACAGACAGGGCAAAGTCCGCTTTTCCCTGTAATCCCCTCTGAGTTTTCTCTTCTTGAGCAATTCCAACTTTATTTGCTCTTCCATTGGCTGCTGTGCCTTCAGTCTTTGAGGCAATGGAGCACCCTCCCTGAATTATTCAGCCTCTTTCACCTTCAAGACTCCAGACTCTCCCGAAAACAAATATCATTGACCCAGTATTTCCTTTTGTGGCTCAGTGTTTGATCTTATTTCATAATACACAACAGTGAAATAATTTGGCATGTTTTCCCATATTAGTTTCAGTCCAATTGCACATCGTCATACCATGCATGCAGCTAAGAGCAGAAGTTGATGAGTGATTTTGTGCTGTGTGTAGCATCAAAGCAGCTGTTGGTAAAAGTGTAATCACTTTGCTCCAGAGATTACAATGGCTGTATAAAAATACTGTTTGTCTCTGCCTTGCATGAGCTCTATTAATATTATGAATTATTTTACTTAACCTTTAGCAGTGTTGAGTTTGTAAATTGAGTGTACATTGTAAGATTTTAAAGAATGATTTTTTTTTTTTTCTCTCTACTTCAGCGGGCACACCACCTGGAGAAGAAATGCCAATTGTTTCAAAAACTAATATTAAGGAATACAAGGACAGCTTCTCCAATGAGAAGTTTGATTTTCGTAACAATCCCAATATAACTTTCTTTGTGTACGTCAACAACTTCACCTGGCCCATAAAGATACAGGTGAGCTTCTTTAAATTTTCTTTCAATGCAAATAAAGTATAGGGGCAAGAAGGTGCAGGGCTGGATGAACACAGCAGGCCAAGCAGCATCATAGGAGCAGAGAGGCTGACGTTTCGGGCCTAGACCCTTCATCAGAAAAGGGGGAGGGGAAGGGGGTTTTGAAATAAATAGGGAGAGAGTGGGAGGCGGATAGAAGAGGGATAGAGGAGAGGATAGGTGGAGAGGAAACAAACAGGTCGAAGAGGCGGGGATGGGGCCAGGAAAGGTGAGTGTAGGTAGGGAGTTAGGAAGGGGATAGGTCAGTCCAGGGAGGACGGACAGGTCAAGGGGGCGGGATGAGGTTGGTCGGTAGGAGATGGAGGTGCGGCTTGAGGTGGGAGGAGGGGATAGGTGGGAGGAAGAACAGGTTAGGGAGGCAGGGACGAGCTGGACTGGTTTTGGGATGCGGTAGGGGGAGGGGAGATTTTGAAACTTGTGAAATCCACATTGATACCATTGGGCTGCAGGGTTCCCAAGCGGAATATGAGTTGCTGTTCCTGCAACCTTCGGGTGGCATCGTTGTGGCACTGCAGGAGGCCCAGGATGGACATGTGCGACTGGGAGGTGCAGTTGTTTGTTGCGAACCGAGCGTAAGTGTTCTGCAAAGCGGTCCCCGAGTCTCCGCTTGGTTTCCCCGATGTAGAGGAAGCCACACCGGGTACAGCGGATGCAGTATACCACATTGGCAGATGTGCAGGTGAACATCTGCTTGATGTGGAAAGTCTTCTTGGGGCCTGGGATGGGGGTGAGGGAGGAGGTATGGGGGCAGGTGTAGCACTTCCTGCGGTTGCAGGGAAAAGTGCCGGGTGTGGTGGGGCTGGAGGGGAGTGTGGAGCGGACAAGGGAGTCACGGCGAGAGTTGTCCCTCCGGAAAGCAGATAAAGGTGGGGAGGGAAAGATGTCTTTGGTGGTGGGGTCGGATTGCAGATGGCGGAAGTGTCGGAGGATGATGCGTTGGATCCGGAGGTTGGTGGGGTGGTACGTGAGGACGAGGGGGATTCTTTTTTGGTTTTTATTGCGTGGACGGGGTGTGAGGGATGAGGTGCGGGAGATGTGGGAGACTTTTTTTTCCTTGAAAAACGAGGACAACTGAGATGTACGGGAGTGGAATGCCTCATCCTGGGAGCAGATGCGGCGGAGGCGAAGGAATTGGGAATAGGGGATAGCATTTTTGCAGGGTCTTTGTTCCCTTTTTCAGAAATGTTTGTTTGTATTTTAAAAATCACATTTATGAACCAAATTGTCTCCTGAGCTCGGAGGCTACAGGAGATTTACTGATGAATTCTGTAAGTCTGGCAGTCGGTCCGCTGATTTCTAATAGGGGGGTTGGCTTTAGCTTTCTCTGGGAGACATTTTGGAGCTGTTGCATACTGGGGGGAAATAGGCTGTAGCATATTGCTGCTTTTTTACAAGTTTTATTTTGCCAGTGGTTATTACTTAAAGATGGGATGTGAATGTTGGCATTTTAACCACCTGGTGTGTGGAGTAAACACTCTGAGATCAGACTTATGGTTAGGTAGAACATGTATGCACTTTCTGTTCCAACACAGATTTTCCTGCATTGACTTGATGACAGTAATCTTGGCTGTAGGGTGGAATGGCTTTCTGTTTCCCTCAGCAGTATCCTCTGACTAATATAATGCAAAACAACAAACAATTTCAAATAAAAAAGCAGGATCTGTTGAATGTTATAACCTTACTGAATGGTGGAGCAGGCTTTGAGGGCCAATGACCTAATTCTGCTCATTGTTTAATACTAACTCTGTTTCTCACCCTACACATACTGCTTGAACTGCTGAGTATTTCGAACATTTTTGTTCTTGTATCAGATTTCCAATATCTGCAATTTCCTGTTTCTTCAATTTAAAAAATTCAATTGCGCTGAGTAAATTAGCACATAATAGGAGTCTTTCTGGAGGTATCAATTAAAATTAAGCATGAATAACATGCGAACTAGATTCTAAAACTCAGTTTGTTTTTTTTTTGTTTTTTTAAGGTTATGATGGACAGCTGAGACTTGTTTGCATTTCTGTATCTTACATTTGGGGGATCAGGAGTGTAGAAGGTGCCTCAGAGGAGGGGTAGCTGACGTCAGTGTGGAGCATCAGGGAGGGTAAGAGTTTCCTGGATTGAAGGAATAAATGGGTCATTCTTGTATTGACAGGTTTTGACTGGTGAGTACCTCCAGGATCAGTACTTGGGTTACAGCTGTTCAAAATATATATCAATGATTTGGAGGTGGGAGCCAAATGTAATATTTCCAAATTCATGGATAAAACAACGCTAAGTGGGAGTCTTTGTTGTGAGGAAGATATAAAGCAACTACAGAAGGATTTGGACGTGCTTGGTGCATGGGCAAGGGCATGTTTGTTGGAATATAATGTGGGGAAAAATAGGTGGTTATCCACTTTGGTAAGCAAAACAGATGTGCAGAGTTTTTTCTTAAATTGTGAAAGGTTGGAGGTGCATGTGCACAACAGCACCTAGGTGTTGTCAGTAATTCACTGAGACTAACATGCTGGCACAGCAACCTGTTAGGAAGGCTAATGGAATATTTGCCTTTATTACACGAAGATTTGAGTATAGGAGTAGTGATGTGTTGGATTAGACCACACCTAGAGTACTGTGTGCAATTTTGGTTTTCATATCTCGGGGGAAAATAGAGAAGGATGTGTAAAAAAGATGCACCAGATTGTTTCCTGGATGGCAGAAATGAAGAACAGTTCAGCAGCACTTCTGCCCTCACCGCTTAACTTCCTTCCTAGATGAATAACAAGGTTTCCCTTGTCCTTATTTATCACTCCACTCATCTCCATATTCCAAGGATTGTCCTCTGCCATTTCTGACACTTCAACAAGATGCTACCTAGGTAGAATCACGCAGCATGGAAACAGACCTTATGGCCTAATTCATCCATACCAACCAAGTTTCCCAAAGTAGTCCCACTTGCCTGCATTTGGCACACATCCCTCTAAACCTTTCCTATTCATGTACCTGTCCAAATGTCTTTAAAATGTTGTAACCGTACCTGTATCTGCCAATTCTCCTGGCAGTTCATTTCACGTACAAATCACTGTGTGAAAACTGTTGCCTCTCCGGTCCCTTTTGAATCTTTCTCCTCTCACCTTAAAAATATGTCCCCTAGTTTTGAGCTCATCCGCCCCAGGGTAAAGATCTTTGCTATTCACCCTATCTATGCCCCTCCTGATTTTATAAGCCTCTATAAGGTCACTCCTCAACCTCTGACGCTCCAGTGAAAAAAGTCCCAGCCTGCCCTTAACTCAAATTTTCCAGTCCTGGCAACATCCTGGTAAATTTTGTCTGAACCCTCTCCAATTTAATAATAGTATTTCTACAGTAGGGCAACCAGAATTGTACACAGTATTCCAGAAGTGGCTCACTAATGTCCTGTATTACCTCAACATGATGTCCCAACTCCTGTGCTGGTTGATCCAAGCAATGAAGGTATGCGCTAAATACTTCACTACCCTGTGTATCAGTGATGCATATTTCAAAGAACCCCTAGGCCTTTCTGTTTAACCACACTACCCAGCTCCCTACCATTAACTGTATACAACCTGCCCTTGTTCGCTTTACCAAATGCAATACAGGTAGTTTTCTTATAATGCGATTGTTGCGTTCTTGTGTGACCTCGCTACAGAAAATCACGCGATAGAAAATGGCCATAGCAAATCACAATACCTGTACAGCAGAAAGCTTGTGTTATCCAGTGTCCACTATTCATCAATTGCGTTACAGCCAATTCGTATTAACAAAACAGCTGTTATAGCAGAACATAACATTTATCCAAATTAAACGCCATCTGCCACTCCCTGGCCCATTGGCCCAATTGATCAACATCTCTTTGTAATCTTAGACTACTTCACTGTCAACTGTGCCACCAATTTTAATGTCATCTGCAAACTTAGTAACCATGCCTCCTAAATTCTCATCCAACTCATCTTTTTAAAAAACAAACAGTGGACCCTGTACCAGTCCCTGTGGAACACCACTGGTCACAGTCCTCTTGTCCAAAAAACAACTCTCCACCACCCTCTGTCTTCTACTCTTGAGCCAATTTTGTGTTTCAGTTGTCAAGCTCTTCCTGAATCCCATGTGATCTAACGTTATTAATCAGTCAACCACGTGGAACCATGTCAAAGGCTTTAATAAGGTCCATGTATAGAAGGTCTGCAGCTCT
This sequence comes from Rhincodon typus, assembly GCF_021869965.1. Lineage (NCBI taxonomy): Eukaryota > Metazoa > Chordata > Chondrichthyes > Orectolobiformes > Rhincodontidae > Rhincodon > Rhincodon typus. The sequence continues at coordinate 9,619 of NW_025966292.1, forward strand.
GCCCTCATTAATCTTTTCAGTTACATCCTCAAAAAGCTTAATCAAATTTGTGAGACACGATTTCCCAAACACAAAGTTGTGCTACCTAGCCCTAATCAATCCTTGCCTCTCCAAATGCATGTAAATTCTATTTCTCAGAATCCCCTCCGACAACTTAGCCACTGTTGATGTCAGACTCACCAGTCTATAGTTCCCAGGTTTCTCCTTACACCCTTTCTGATATAAAGGCACAACATTAGCCACCCTCCAGTCCACCCAGCACCTCACTCTTCGCTGTAGATGATACAAATATCTTCCACTTCCAGTGTCAGCATTCCGCAAGGACTGTTCCCTCCGTGACACCCTGGTCTGTTCCTCCATTGTTTTTAACACTTCCTCAACCATCACCCATGCAATCTGAGAAGGTATAATAATTGCCCATTCACCACCTCCCTACTCACTGCCCAAGGCCCCAAACATACTTTCCAAGTGAGGCAGAGTTTTCCTTGTACTTCATTCAATCTAGTCTACTGAATTTGCTGTGCACAATACAGTCTCCTTTACATTGGTGACGCCAAACAGGGACTGGGTGACTATTTTGCAGAACTCTGCATTCTATCCGTAGGAATGATCCCAATGTTCCAGCTGCTTGCCATTTCAAGGAACTACCCTGCTGTCGTGCTAGCATTTCTGTCCTGGGCCTGCTACAATGATCCAACCAAGCAGTATGCGAGCTAAAGAAACAATACGTTTTCCACTTAGGCACTTTGCAACCTCTGGGACTCAAATATTGTATTCCACAACTTTAAGAGCCTGACCTGATGATGTCTGTCCTCCATTTTTCTTCAACTCTTCTCTTTCCTCTCCACCCCTCCTCCCCAAAGGCTTGCCTCGTTCACTCTGCTCTCAGCCAAGAGGAGAAGCCATTTTCACCCACCCACCCCTTAATTTACACCTGTTTTCACAATTCTGTTTCTCCTTTGCCCTAATTTCAGTATAGGAGTCGGGAGGTCATGTTGCGGCTGTACAGGACATTGGTTAGGCCACTTTTGGTATACTGCATACAATTCTGGTTTTCCTGCTGTGGGAAGGATGTTGTAAAACTTGGAAAGGTTCAGCAAAGACTTACAAGGATATTGCCGTGGTTTGGAGGGTTTGAGCTCGTGGGAGAGGCTGCATAGGCTGGGGCTATTTTACCTGGATGTTCAGAGGCCAAGGGGTGATCTTATAGAGGCTTATAAAATCATGAGGGGCATGAATAAGGTAGATAGATAAGGTCTTTTTCCCTCGTGTAGGGGAGCCCAAAACTAGAGGGCATAGGTTTAAGGTGAGAGGGGAAAGATATAAAAGGGACCTAAGGGGTAACTTTTTTCACACACGGAGTGGTGCGTGAATGGAATGAGCTGCCAGAGGAAGTGGTGGAGGCTGGTACAATTACAACATTAAAATGGCATTTGGATGGGTTATATGACTAGGAAGGGTTTAGAGAAATATGAACCAAATGCTGGCAAATGGGACTAGATTTATTCAGGATATCTGGACGGCATGGACGAGTTGGACCGAAGGGTCTGTTTCCGTGCTGTTTTATTTCTATGACGCTAATTACCAATCTCTTTATGTTTTGCACTGAACCTTCAGGCGACCTGTTCTTTTTGCTACTCCTTTGCCTGTCAGAAGCTTTTAAAAAGATTTGCAACCCCTTTCAGTTCTAAAGAAGAGTCCTATGGGACTCTCAACGTAAACTCTGTTTCTCTCTTGACATGCTGCCAGACCTGCTGAGATAGTTCAACATTTTCTGTGTTTACTTTGGGCAGACTGAGTCTGTATTCTCTACGGTTTCAAATGATTAGGGGTGATCTCATTGTTACTTGCCAAAATGCTTAAATGGATAGTGAGGTTAGATGCAGGTAACGTGTCCCCTGGTTGGGAAGTCTAGAACCAGAGTGGTTATGGAAATAAGGGTCATGCCATTTGGGCTGGAGTTGGAAGAGAAATTATTTTTGAGGTTGGTGAAAATTCTCTACCACCAAGGGCTAAGAAGGCTCAGTCTTCGAGCATGCTTAAGGTAGCAGGATCTGATTACCTGTGGCATATAAGGTTATGAGGATAGGGTGAGTCAAGATATTGATGTGTTTGACCAACAATAATCTTACTGAATGGCAGAACAAACTCAATGGTGTGAATTGTATTCTGATATTGGTGTCCCATAATAGTGAAGGGCTGATAAGTTCATTTTCAAGTCAGGACATTGTATTGTTTGTTGATAAGCTAGAGATGGTGGTTCCCATGTATCTGCTGCCATTGTCCTTCTAAGTCATAGAGCTTGTGGGTTTGGAAGGTGCTGTTGGAGGAGACATAGTGTGTGCAGTGACTCCTGCAAAAGGTTCTCACTGTTCCTGCAGAATGTGTGTGGAGTTGGCGTATTCGGTACCAGTCAAGTGGCCTGTTTCGAGCAGGATGATAAGCTGTTTGAATGTTGTTCAAGTTTGAACTCATCCAGGCACTTGGAGAGTCACAGAGCTGTACAACATGGAAACAGACCCTTTGGTCAGCTCATCCATGCCAACCAGATATCCTAAATTAACTTAATCCCATTTGCCAGCATTTGGTCCGTATCCCTCCTAAGCCCTTTCTATTCATATACCTATCCAAATGTCTTCTAAATGTTGTAATTGTACCAGCCTCCATCACTTCCTTTGGTAGCTCATTCCATACACACACCACCCTCTCCATGAAAAAGTTGCCCCTTGGGTCCCTCTTAAAATCTTCCCCTCTCATCTTCAACCTATGCCAGCTAGTTTTGGACTCCCCCACTTTGGGGAAAATACCTTGTCTATTTGGTCTATTTGTCCCCCTTATGATTTTATAAACCTCTATAAGGTCACCCCTCAGCCTCTGACATTCCAGGGAAAATAGCCAAAGTCTATTTAGCCTGTCCCAAAGCTCAAACCCTCCAATCCTGGCAGCATGCTTGTAAATCTTTTCTGAACCCTTTCATGTTTCAAAACATCTTTCCTATTGCAGGGAGATTAGAATTGCATGCAACACTCCAAAAGTGGCCCAACCAATGTCCTGTACAGCCACATCATGACCTCTCAACTCCTATATGCAATACACTGACCAATGCAAGCAAGCATACCAAATGCCGCCTTCACTACCCTGTCTACCTGGGACTCCACTTTCAAGGAACTATGAACCTGCACTCCAACGTCTCTTTGTTTAGCGACACTCCCCAGGAACTTACCATTAAGTGTATAAGTCCAGCCTTGACTTGCCTTTCCAAAATACAGGACCTCATGTTTAGGTAAATGAAACTTCTGACCTTATGTTGTGGGGAGGTCAGTGATGAATCAGCTGAAGGTTGTTTGACCTAGGACATTGGCCTGAGAAACTTTGTTTGATTTTTATTTTATTGTCATGTGTATTTTACAGTAAGAATACAATAAAATAATGAAAGCCTTCATTTGTTGCCATGAAATGGCACCATTTTTGAATAATTTAAAAAGAAAGAAAAATAGAAAGTTATAGCTTGAAGAGAGTCCATCAGTGCTGAACCAGCTCATCACCACCAACATCTGCGTCACCATCCCTCCTCACCACATTGACGCCCTCTGTACTAGACCAAACCAACATCAAGTTCGCCAAACTTCTGGCATCATCTTCACCACGGGGCCGATATTCTTCCGAAGTGCCTCGCGCCACCTGTACAGGACCCACCAATATCAGAGATGTGTGTCTCACCACTGGGCCCACCTCATTGATGTTGCTGTGATTCCCTTCCACCAGCGCCGGACCCAATCAACAACAAAATCACCGACCCTTAGGCACCATCTTTTGTCACTGGGCCTACCTTGCCGACGTTGCTTGTTGCCGATATCTCAGCCGCTGATTTCAGGTCCTGTGCTTGCTCTGGAGAAGTAAGTAGGGGCTGATTCTCCTCCATGCTGAGCTCACTTGAGATCAGCCAAGGTCCGTGCAGGCAGAAATCGCTGAACCAGTTGACTACCTCCTTTGCCATAATGTCTCTGACTCTGTGATTAGGGACAACGTTCAAGGCACCAGATTGAGTATCTGTAGAGAGGTCTCTCGTTGTGTAGTGGTCGTGTCTTTATCTATGGGCTAGAAGGCCTTGGTTCAGGACCCATCTGTATGAAATATGTCATAACATGTCTGAGGTGGTTGATTTCAAAATATCTGTACTGGAATATAGAACAGACTTCATAATCTGACATTTCTGGTTGAATTTTCATCTGGCATATCTTTTAATTTTAAGTTTTCTCTTAAATTTAGTTTTTTTTCAATTTGTTACTTCGAATGATGGATTTACCTTGTTTCCGCCATGATTGTGGAAAGCTTTTAATCTGGGCCGCAGCTATCTTGCAGGTGTTTGCTGTTAAGGTCTTTAAATTATGAACCAGCATTGGTGTGCTGCTGGTTAATTTATCACGAGGAATTCTTAATTCTGCCATTTTAACCAAGTTCTAACCACGTTTAAAGTAGGTTCATGTTTCATCTCAGTTTTTGGAAGATACATATATGATGCATAGTGCAGTTTCAGTGACTGTTTTCAATGAATGTTGATTTTGTAAAATCCAGGTTGCATTTATCCAGTGTACCTGATTCTTTCATAGGAATATTAGTCTAAAATTTCTAAATTTTATCTCCGGAAATTTTGATTACCTGAATATAATAAACAAATTATTTAGCAATTTTTGTGACTGGTGATTAAACTGTGACTGATTATCTTCCCAACAGGCACTTGAAAGTTCACTAAATTTCATTAAAGTGTGCTGTATTTTAATCACTGATGCTGAGCAGAACTGCCGCAAAGCTAGTGCTTCGATTTGTGACCGTAAAATGACCATTTGTAATCTCTTCTGGTGAATTACAGTGTCTTAATCAAATGGAGCTAATTTCAGTTGGCATTAAATTATCTTGGCTCCAATTGCTGCAGCCTGAAACTGAATTACATTACATTATGCTTTGTCCTTTAACTTGCAATCAGCCTAACAGCTGTGTCTAGTTCAGTTATATGAAGCATGTCTTTTTCTGCCTGAAGCCACTGATACTGTCTGTTACGTTTTTTGATTTAATCCCTGGTTTTCCTACTTATTGAATGACTTTAAAAAAGCTCAAGTTTTGTAATGATGGCAATGCGACCTTACAGACGTTGCAACACAGAATTTGTGTTATTGCAATAATCAAAAAATTGTTTTTCTTTTTATAGTGATTTTTTAAAAAAAAGAAATCGCTCTTCAGAGTTTGAAAGGATAAAATTGCTGATCAAACTCTGGAGGTACTTTGTCAAGGAGTGAGTGGGCAAAGGTCTGGCAGATGGAATACAACGTAAATAAATGTGAAGTCATACATTTTGGTAGGAGTAATTGTAAAAAGGATTATTACTTGAATGGTAAAAAGTTGCAGCATGCTGCTATGCAGAGGGACCTGGGTGTCCTTGTGCATGAATCACAGAAAGTCGGTTTGCAGGTACAACAAGTAATTAGGAAGGCAAATGGAATTTTGTCCTTCATTGCTAAAGGGATTGAAATAAAAAGCAGAGAGGTTATGTTGCAGCTGTACAAGGTGCTGGTGAGGCCACACCTGGAGTACTGTGTGCAGTTTTGGTCTCCTTACTTGAGAAAGGATGTATTGGCGCTGGAGGGGGTGCAAAGGAGGTTCACAAGGTTGATTCCGGAGTTGAGGGGGTTGGCTTATGAGGAGAGACTGAGTAGATTGGGATTATATTCATTGGAATTCAGAAGATTGAGGGGGGGGATCTTATAGAAACATATAAAATTATGAAGGGAATAGATAAGATAGAAGTAGAGAGGATGTTTCCACTGGCAGGTGAAGCTAGGACAAGAGGGCATAGCCTCAAGATTAGAGGGAGCAGATTTAGGACTGAGTTGAGAAGGAACTTCTTCACCCAGAGGGTTGTTAATCTATGGAATTCCTTGCCCAGTGAAGTAGTTGACGTTACTTCAGTAAACGTTTTCTAAAAAAAAAAGGTAGAATTTTTTTGAACAATAAAGGAATTAAGGGATACGGTGAGAACGCAGGTAAGTGGATCTGAGTCCACGAAAAGATCAGCCATGATCTTATTGAATGGCGGAGCAGACTCGAAGGGCCAGACGGCCGACTCCTGCTCCTAGGTCTTATGTTCTTGTTCTTACTATTGTAATATGACACTTGTCATTTTTGTTATTTTCTCATTTACTGTGAATTTCTTTGCTCGTAAACAGGTAAATGGTTCCATTATGCTATTTATGTCCATTTGATGTCCTAAGAATATGTGTATTTGCTTTGTAGTCCTCAATAGCTAGGAGTTCACTGCACGGCCCTAGCATCCTTGTAGAAATCACTAGCAAGCATTTTTGTGCATTTGGGGAGTACTTTTGGTAATCCCTTGCACCCAAAAGCTGAATTATTATGTACTTTGTTTAATGCCCAGCAATCTTTGATGTGACTTCTGGCACGATCAGCATTTGTTACCCGTTCTAGTTAACAATTGCGAAGGCTTAGATGACCTTCTTCACATTTTTTGTGCTGTAGGTGACTCGAGAGAGAGGGGTTCTAGGATTTTGGTGTAGTAACAGTGAAGTGGCAACATTGTTTGAAGTCACAATGATGTGTTACTTGGAGGCAAAGTATAATGTGGCGATTTATCCTTCAATTTGTTAGACGTTGCTGGTTTGGAAGGCAGTGTTAAAAGTACCTTCATGTACCTTGCTGTGGTGTAACCTACAGATGATATGCACTGTTGCCCCATCTACATGTGATGGATAGAATGAGTATTTGAGGTGGTGGATTGGGTGCTAATCCAGTAGTTTGCTTTTTTTAAAGTTTATATTGAGCCTCTTTTGGCCCTCCATTCATTCAGATAGTGTATTACACTCTTGACTCATGGCTTGTGGATGGTGAACAAGCATTGGGGAATCAAGAGATAAGTTACTTGCCACAGAATTTTCCACCTCTGACCTGTCTTGCAACTACAGTATTTATATGGTTGCTTCAGCTTGGTTTCTGGTCAGTGGCGATCATTGGTGAGGGATTTAGTTGTAGTTGAACATATTATGTCATCGTAATACTATAAGGGCCATCTATCTTCCTTTTCCATTCCATTTTGTAATGTTTTGTATTCTGGAATATTTATTTCCCAGCCTTGGTTATCTTTGTAACCACAGCGATAAGAAGAGGTTGTATAGAAATATGTACCAGAAATAAACATCTAGGGCTAATAAGAGTGAAGAAATTAAGGTGCTAATGTTAATGAAAATAAAGTACTGGAGAAACCAGAGGTCAACACCCAACAAACTCTCAGAATGCGATGCCCTACGTCCCAGGGTTGTAAATGAGCTAGCTGGAAAGATGGTGGGTGTAGTGCCTACAATTTTCCATAACTCAGTTTCTTCTGGAATGGTTCCAGCAGATTGCAAAGCAAGCAAATGTAACACCACTACTCAAGAAAGAAGCCTGAGAGGATCAGCACTGTTGGTCATTTAGGTGACAATATCATTAGGAAGGTGCTGGAATCTGTTATTTAGAAAGTTTTAAAAAATGTGCTTCAAAATTATAGCACAATTAGAACAAGCTGACGTTGGATTTATGATGGGGAAATCCTGATTAGAATCCCTGCAGTGTGGAAGCAGGCCATTCGGCCCATTGAGTCCACACTGACCCTCCAAAGAGCATCCGTCCCAAATCCACCTCCCTCGCCTATCTCTGTAACTGTGCATTTCCCATGGCTAATCCACCTAGCCTGCACATCCCTGGGCACTAAGGGACAATTTAGCTTGATCAGTCCACTTAACCTGCACACCTTTGGACTGTGGGAAGGAACCAGAGCACCTAGAAAAACTCACGCAGACACTGGGAGAATGTGCAAACTTGATACAGATGGTTGCCCAAGGGTGGAATTGAACCTGGGTTCCTGGTGCTGTGAGGCAGCTGTGCTAACCACTGGACCACTGTGCCACCATGACAAAGTTATTAATAGTCTTCGGATAATGTGTGTAGTAGGAAAGATAAAGAGGATCCAATTGATGTTGTTTACATGTTTTTCCAAAATGCATTCCATAAGGTTGACAGTGCAAAATATTTTAATACACAAATGGAGGGCTCCTGGAGTTGGGAGTGATGCATCAGCACTGCGAGAAGATTTATTAACGGGCAAAGCAGAGAAGAACAAGAAATGGGGTACTGTCATTTCCAGCTATGTGAAAGCACAGTGTCATAAGAAACAGTACTCAACTATTTGTACTCAGTATATTAGTGACTTGGATGTAGACTTAAGAGAACAGTACATCTAATTTTCTGATTTAAAGTGAGATGAGAACGCAAGCTGTGAAGAGGACAAAGAGTGACTGCAGAGGGTTATTGACAAGTTAAGCATCTTTGTTCCTTTATCGTATTTAAATAAGTGGGCAACAAGATTGCGGGCTGCGTATTCTCAGAGAAGTGTGAGTTTATTCACTTTAAGAATAGAAAAGCAAAATTTTATGCCTAGGCAGAAACTTATAAAATTTGATGTACAGTAAAACATTGGTTGCCTTATACAAGGGACACAAAAAATTCGCTTGTGGTACAGCCAGCAATGAAGCAAACATATGACAGTTTGCCCTTTATTACAGGCTGATTAGAGTACAAGACTAATAAGTCTTGTCACATTTTAAGGGGTTTTGGTGAAGCTACATGCTAACTGTTGGTACTTTTATTCTATTTAGGGATAGGCTTACATTGGAGGCAATGCAGCAAAGATTCTCTGGGATGAGAGGTTGTCCCACAAGAAACACAAACAGGAGTAGGCCATTCAGTCCCTTAAGCCTGTTCTGCCATTCAGTAAGATCATGGATGATCTGACCTTTCTCGCATCCACTTTCCTGCCCTTTCAGCATAACCCTGGATTCCTCCACTGATCAAGAATCTATCCAACCCTTAAATATACACAAGGATTCTGCCCCCACAGCTCTCTGTGGCAAGGAATTCTAAAGACACTCGACACTCTGAGAGAAGTTGTTCCTCTTCATCTCAGTCTTAAATTGACGCCTCCTTTATTCTAAGACTGTGCCTTCTGACCCTCGACTCCCATGAGGGAAGCATTATCGCAGCATTTACCATGTTGAGCCTTATAAGTATCCAATATGTTTCAATGAGATCACCTCTCATTCTTCTAAACTCCAGTGAGTGGAGTCCCAACTTCTTTAACCTTTGTTCACAAGATAATCCCCTCCATACGAAGAATCATCCAGGTGAACTCTCTCTGAACTGTTCTAATGAAACAGTATATTTGCTTCGATAAGGGGACCTAAACTGCTCTCAGTACTCCAGATGACCAACACCTTATACATTTGCGGTAAGGTTTTCCTACAATTATACTTCAGCCTCCCTGAAATAAGGGCCAACATGCCATTATTTCCTGATCCCTGTGGAACCTCACTGGTTACAGGTCAATAAACTGAGCAGGTTTTCTTTTCTTTCTTTATTCATTCATGGGATGAGGGCATCGCTGGCAAGGCTGGCAGTTTTGAGTCAACCGCGTTACTGTGGGTCTGGAGTCACACATAGGCCAGACCAGGTAAGGATGGCAGTTTCTTTCCCTACTGGACATTAGTGAATCAGATGGTTTTTTCCAACAACCAGCAATGGATTCACTGTCATCATTAGGCTCTTAATTTCAGATATTTGTGAATTCAAATTCCACCAGCTGCCCTGGTGGGAGTTGAACCCAGGACCTCAGACGTTACCTGGGTCTCTGCATTAACAGTCCAGCAATAATACTACCAGGCATTGCCCTCCCCTGTTATTCCCAGTGTTTCAGCTGATCCAATCTTTGCTCATAGCTGAGACTATCCAGCTGAGGCAGCATCTTTTTGCACCTCTCTCGTGCAATCATACCCTTCCTTTAATGTGGTTACGAGAACTACAGGCAGTATTCCAATTCTGGCCTAACCAGCATTTTACACAGTTCCAGCATGCCCTTTCTACTGTTGTGTTCTGTGCCCCAGACTCCTAGAGCCACCTTATCTACCACTTCTGACTTGATGATCGAAATATGTTATTGATGAAGCAGCTGGAGATGGTTGGATGTCGGGCACTACGCTGAGGAACTCCTACAGTGATGACTCGGGGCTGAGATATTTTCCCCTAAAACATTCACAGCTAACTTCCTCTATGTGATGTAAACCTTGGGATTTAAATAGAGAATTTTTCGTGATGTTTGGGATAAGTTTGGGTCTGTTTTTTTGAGTAAGTAACCAGTGGATTTTTCAGTGTCAGATTTTAGTAGTTAACTTGCAAGTACTTTTGTAACCATGGTGATGCCTTTTAAAAACAGTTTTTGAAGCTTGTTTGTAGAGTGTATAGGTTTGATCTATAGTGGAATTGAGTTTGTTTTAGATTGTCTGCGACGGAGTGTGGTAAGTGAGATTTCAAAAGTTTTGGTAGTGTTTTGGAATTTGGTTGGCTTTTGAGGTTTCAGCATATAACTGAGAAACTTCCAGTTTCAGTTTTGTTTGGGGAAATTTTTAGTCCCGTGAAGATGTTGCAACAGGATAGCTCTTGAAAGCAGTGGTCCTGAGAAGAGATGTTTATTGTCGGTTAGGTCCTTAGAGTGAAGAGTTTGTCTGATCCAGATCAGATAAAGATGCAGAGTTAGTTGTTTAGCCCATACAGAAAAGCTCGCGTGTGTCATAGCTTCAGGAAGAAACTGTCGCAGTTCCATTTTTAACAATTAAAGTTCCAAGTGATGTAAACCTCCTGAGGCATTGGATACGTGGAGACTGGTTTGAGTGTTATACAAGTGGGGTCTTAGGTACTGTTTCAGAAGCAGTGTTTTGAGAATGATGCTTAGGCAGTTTTGGCCACTCTGCAAAAGCTGTTTTGCTTCTTTTGTTTTTTAAAGGGATATTTTAGGATTAATGGAATTGTACTTTTACTGTGTGTTTAAAATCTTTGAATCTATGTTATAAGTAGGTAGTTTAGATTATTCTATTTTATCTTAGTCCATTTTATAATAAACTTCTGTTTTATTGTTAAGATGAAGTTTGCGTTATTATGTACATATGTTTCAGCAAGAGACACTTCATTAAATCTAGAACAAATGAATTTCTGATCTGTCAAGCCAGGTTTCTGCCTGCGATCTGACTTGTCCCGTAGGATGTCTGCTGGGATCATAACTTCTTTGTGCTAGGAATGACTCCAGTAATAGAGACTTGTCCTGCCAAATTTCTTCACTTTGCTTTGACCTCTTGATGGTCTGTATAATGCAGCCCTGATGTCAAAGGCACTCATTCTCCAATCCTGTCTGGAATTCAGCGTTTCTGACAAGTTTAGACCAAAGTCAGGAGCTGAGTAGTCGAGCGTAACTTCAGCTGAGTGTCAGTGAGCAGGTTTTTGCTGAGTGAGTATAGCTTGACAGTGCTACCGACACCACTTTCCATCACTTTAGTGATCCAGAGTAGATTGATGAAGTGACAATTTATCAGGTTGGAGTTTTTCGACAATATATACCGATTCAGTTTGCCATCTTGCTGTTTTAAAACCAGGGTTGTAACAGTACTGAAGTGGCTGAGCTAGGGACACGCTTTTGGAGTGCAAGTTTTCAAAACAATTGCCAGAATGTTGTCAGCGTCTGTAGCTTTAGAATTATCCAGCGCTAACTGATATCATCTGGAGTGAATTGAATTGTGAATCTGAGATGCTGGGACCATAACCACTAGCACAGGTCATCCACTGGTGTCCACTTCAGGGAGGCAAGGAGAGAGAGAAGAATTCAGAGTTGTTTCTTTGGAAGGCTGAAATAAAAAACGCTGTCTTAATCTCAATCTGTTTTGTGCTGCTCCTCATGATCTGTTATAAAAAGGTTAAAATTTGTGTTGAGGTACAGTTTGTCAGGACAGGAAACAGGTGGTTCCGAGACCGTCGTTGAGTTTCCTGAAAGTTGCAAATGGAATTTTTTTTTTTTTTTTTTGCTTTCTCGAGCACTCGGCTTTGAGAATTTTATCCTGTCTGCTTGATGTTTTTCCAGCCTGTCTTGTCTTTTCACTTTTCACTTTTCTCAACAATATTCCAAGACTTTATAAGGACTTCTAATGCAGTTCTTGGATACAAGCTACAATGAGTGTCATTATTTTCACCAAATTCATAATCTTCTGAATTACCTGTCTTGTTGCAATATATTCTTGCCCACAGTGAAAGTTGTTTGATAACTGGGTGCTTATTTTGGGTTGTAAATTGTAAAACAATTCGAGGTATGCACTTCGAAATACTGGAGAATGCTTTAAAATTGTTCATTTAGTTAGTTATGGTTGTTGAAGAGGTAGGATCTTTCGGTAAAGTTATACTGTTCATTGGTATGTTTGTTCTGGTGTATTAAAGCATTTTATTCAGTTAAATCTCTTAACTATTTTTCATTGTCAAACTGTACTCCTTTGTTTCAATCATTGTTATTAAAAATGTGAAATGTTATGTGCCCAACTTGCATTGAAGTCTGAATGTCAGCTGCTGTGTGTTCAAGATAGACAAATATTTTCAGAATGATTGATTTAATTCTTGTCATGATTCTACATCATTTTGTGCATCTAATCATATAGTGTAGCATTTTTTAATGTTGTGCACTACTGGCCCTACAAGAATATTCAACAGTTCCACTTGTTTGATCAAATGGAGAGATATTTGTTGAGGGAAGTGGGAATGGAGTAGTCTTTGTGGGAGAGCTAATACAGTTGCAGTGGGGTAGGATATGCTAAATAGTTATATGGGAACTATTTTGAAAAGGCAGGCGATAAACGTTATCACTATCTCACCGTGTTACATGATTTGTGACATTAACAAAATGTTGTGCAAGCTTTTGAAAAGGTCACCGGATGGCTACAGGGAAACCGTGATCCATTTTATAGACTAAAAGAATTTGCTAAATAAAAATTGTTATTCACTTAAAAGAAAGACTTCTGCCTAAGGGGTAGTGATCCTTGCTGTCGACCAAATTGCATATTGAAAATACAGTGCACTTCCTTTTGAATGCAGCTAAACTCTCAACTGAATTGATCAAGGGAAAGCATGCTTAATCCTCATGACTGGCAGTTGTAATGAAAAAAAATTAGCATTATCCAGGTCCTTTCAACCTCTGATTCTTCTTAATTTGCTTGTGTTTGGACAGATGCAAGTAAACAGGGTACCACAGAAGGTTAAGAATTTATTAATTTAATGTAAATTTTTAATAAGTAGCTCACTCTCCTCACCACTGAACAGAAACTGTGTTGAAAAATAACATTGTTGCAGTCATATCGCCAACCCAAATTCCCCTCTTGTCAGGCTCAATGCTGGGAGTGAGATCAGTGAAATTACCTTGATAATACATGGGTTCCTGACTTTTGTAATCCTGGAGTCTGCTCTTACTCGGAGAGAGTACACTGAATTCAATTAACTGCAAAATTCATTTATGTAATATATTTATGGCCATAACACATTCAATGCATTTGCTAGCTTTGATTTGAATTTCACTTGCATCCCTTTCTCTCTGTAGATTGCCTTTTCTCAGCACAGCAACTTTATGGACCTTGTGCAGTTCTTCGTCACGTTTTTCAGGTGAGTCAAAATATATATAGAAATACATTTCCGATTTATAAAATCCACAGTCCAGTTCAACTCATTTAATTCAAAATGTACATGCTTGCAGTATTTTATTAGTGAAGTAATATTTGTCCTTTTAAAGAGCAGTGTGCAAGTTCAACTGATCACTTGGAGTTCCCAAAGCAGTGCCTGTTATGTCATGAGATTGTCAAGTAGGTCGCAGTGTTCGATTTCAAAATAATTTCAAATTGATAAGCTTAATATTATAGTATATACTAATGTACTGTGTCAACATTTCACATCATGTTATTTTCTCTAAAAGCTGCATTCTAAATTGTGTGTGCTGATGCTTTCTGTGCTCAGTGCCACCAAGAAGAGTGATATCTTTGGTGAATTATTATACTGCAGAATAGATTGACTTAAACTTTGCTTATGGGTCACACTCACCCTACTAGACCCAGGAGTCAAATTCATAAAGCACAAAAGTGGTATTCTTTGTGTGTTTTGATGTTTCTTTTTCTCTGGTTTGGTCCATTTCGCTTTTATGATAGATATACAAAGAGCTTTTGGCTTTGCAATCTTGCTCATTGATGAGTCACATTTGGAAATCCAACATACATTATCCACAAATTCAGATATATGCAAACAAGTAGCAACTGGTGAGGCCTTTTCTGGAATACTGTGTCCAGTTCTGATTGCCCTATTATAGGAAGGATATTATTAAGCTGGAGAGGGTTCAAATAAGATTTACCAGGATGTTGTTGGCAATGGAGGGTTTGAGTTATAAAGAAAGACTGGACAGGCTGGGACTTTTTCACTGGAGTGTAGGAGGTTCAGGGGCAAACTTAGAGGCTAATAAAATTGAGAGGTATCGATAAGGTGAGTGGCAGGTGTTTTTTTCCCTAGGGTGGGGCATTTCAAGCCTAGGGGGCATATTTTTGGTGTGAGATGAGAAAGATTTAAAAAAGACATGGCAACTTTTTTTTTAGATGGAGTGGTTCATATGTAGAATGAACTTGCAGAGGAAGTGGTGGATTTGGGTACAGTTACAACATTTAAAAAGCAAATATTGGAGGGATATGGGCTAAGTGCAGGCAGGTGGGATTATGGTTGACATGGACTGGTTGGACGGAATGGTCTGTAATTAATTGTGCTGAATGACTCTGACACTGTGGTCCATGCTAGGTGGCCTGCACTGATAGTCACATGAAAGATGAGAAAATTTGAATATTCATGATTTAACAAATGCTAATTAAACAGACTTACAGCTGGTTTTCTGTGCTTTATGTCACTGTGACTTCATTCAAGTAGTTTGTTTTCACACACTGCAGAGGCATAGCAACCATTGTCCTGATTTTTCTGCAGATTTATTTCAATAAAGTAAAAGTGTACTGTGACAAACTGTAGGCTGACCAAGGACTATTCTTCCCCCATCTCTGAGACTTGAGTTATGTTAAAATGAGTGGGTAGAATTGTCATGGTGATATGTGTAAGACGTGGACTGCTAATGTACAAAAAATTGTTTAAGGTGATATGTCTTTTGGAGATTGTGAAGCAGAATGATGATAATGGCTCAGAAGTGTTTAAGCCACTGCTTTAGATTGAGGGGATGGTGGTATAGGAATATGATGGTCGATGTCAGAAGTTCAACTGTTGTTGAGTTCCTTCGTCAAACATCTAAAGGGCCCAAAATAGCATAAGATATAGGAGCAGAATTAGGCCATTCAGTCTACTTTTCAATCATAGCTGATATGTTTGTCAACCCTATTCTCCTGCCTTCTCTCTGTAACCTTGATCCCTTTACTAATCAAGAACCTATCTATCTTTGTCTTAAATACACTGGATAAATTTTCATCTGCAGCTTACTGCGGCAATATGTTCCACAGATTCAAACTCTGGCTGAAGAAATTCCTCTTCAGCTTTGTTCCAAAGTGTTATCCTTTCTCTCAGGCTGTGCCCCCCATGTCCTCGTCTCTCCTGGTGGAAACATCATCTCCACGTTCACACCATTTAGGCCTCTCTGTATTCTGTAAGTTTCAATCAGATCCCCCTCTCATCCTTCTCAACTCCATGGAATACAGACCTAGAGTCCTCAACTGCCCCTCACACAGCAAGGTCTTCATCCCTGGGATCATTCTTGCAAAGCTCCTCTAAAACCTTACCTATGGCCTGATAGCAAAGTTAAATACTGGATGGGCATATTATAAGGCAGAATGGATTTGTCAATGGATACTAAACACCAATTGGAAACTTTTCAATTGTGAAATAATGTGTACATTTCAAATTTAGAAACTTTTGGTGAAATATCTGGTCTAGAAAGAAAATCTCAAATGTCATTACATTTAAGAAATTTTGAGTCCTTGTAGCACTTCATCAAATACTGGAATGATATATTCCTGCAAGATTGCACAAGTTGCCGTGATGAAGTGTAAACCAGAAAGGTTGTTTTATAATCTGGTGTCAGTAGTAATATCCACAAGGAGGTGCCATCTGAAAGAAAGTTGCACAAGTTGCAAGATATTAGGTACCAGCACTGGAAATAAGTGCTCCTGAACTGTGAAATCGCCTTGGTTCAAACATGGACAAAAGAGCTGAATTTCAGAGGTGAGGTGAGAGTGACAGCCCTTGACATCAAGGCTGCATTCGACCGAGTGTGGCATCAAGAAACCCTAGCAAAACTGGAATTAGTGAGTGTCGAGGGCAAACTCTCTGGTGGTGGGAGTCATACCTGACCCGTAGGAAGGTGATTGTGGTTGTTGGCGATCAATCATCTCAGCTCCAGGATATATCTGCAGGAGTTCCTCAGGGTAGTGTCCTAGGCCCAACCATATTCAGCTGCTTCATCAATGACCTTCCCTCCATCACGAGGTCAGAAGTGGGGATGTTCGCTAATGATTGCGCAATGTTCAGCACCATTCATGACGACTCGGATACTGAAGCAGTCCATGTTCACATGCGACAAGATTTGGACAATATCCAGGCTTGGGCTGGCAAGTGACATTTGTGCCACACAAATGTGATACTATTACCATCCCCAACAAGAGACAATCTAACCACCGCCCCTTGACATTCAATGGTGTTACCATCATTGAAACCCCAACTATCCACATCCTGGGATTATCATTGACCAGAAAATCAACTGGACTCATCACGTAAACATAGTGGCTCCAAGAGGAGGCCAGAAGCTAGTAATACTGCGGCGACTAACTCTCCTCCGGACTCCTCAAAGCCTGTCTGCCACCTGCAAGGCACAAGACAGGAGCGTGATGGAATACTCCTCACTTGCCTGGATGAGTGCAGCCCCAACAACACTCAAGAAGCTTGACACCATCTGGGACAAAGCAGCCCGCTTGATTGGCACTATAACCACAAGTATCCACTCCCGCCACCACCGATGCTCAGTACCAGCAGTGTGTACTATCTACAAGGTGCAATGTAGAAATTCACTAAAGAACCCCAGACAGCACCTTCCAAACCCATGACCACTTTCATCTCGAAGGACAAGGGCATCAGACACTGGAACGAAACCACCTCCAAGTTCCCCTCCAAGTCACTCGCCATCCTGACTTGGAAATATATTGCCGTTCCTTCACTGTCGCTGAGTCAAAATCGTGGAATTCCGTCCCTAATGGCATTGTGGGTCAACCTCCAGCAGGAGGACCGCAGCGGTTCAAGCAGGCAGCTCACCACCACCTTCTCGAGGGCAACTAGGGATGGGCAAGAAATGCCTGCCAGCCAACAACGCCCACATCCCACAAATAAATGGAAAAAAGAGCATCTCGGACTGCAGCTAATGAACTCTGAGCCAGATTTCCTGGAGCAACCAACATGTGGTACAGATGTGGTTGTGATGAGTCACAATGAGGTCCACCAACGACAACACATCGCTTGGCTGTGCAGTCAATTTATTAGATTTTCAGTTTGTGTTTTTCAATTTACTGCTGATCTTTAGTTTTCAAGTTGAAAATCTGTTTCTCCTATTTAGCCTTTAATCTGAAAACAAGTCCAAATCGGTTGGAGAGAAATGTACCTACCAACCACTGAAGACTGCCATTTATGATTCTGGGGCTTGCTGACCTGAGGCCACAATGAATCGTTCACTCTGCAGTTCTGGCTGAAGATTGTTATGAATACCTTATCTTGCTTTTTCTTTTACACTGATTTGCTGGGCTCCCCCATTATTAAAGATTGAGGTATTTGCGGAGCCGCTTTCTGTAAAGTTGTTTAACTGTCTACCAGCTTTCATGATTGTATGCAACAGGACTGCAAAGCTTAGATCTGATCTGTTGTGGAATTGCTAAGCCCTTTGAAAGCAGGTAAATTGCAGTCAAGAGTTTTGTTAATTATGAAGTGCATACTTACAGTCAGTAGATGTGGACATCTAATGCTTCTGATAATATACACGTAAGCATGATGTACAAGTTTTGAATGTGGTTGGATAATATAATCATGTGTACTGACTTGGAATGTAAAGTAGAATGAATACTGCTGGATAGACATAAATGTATGTGAATGTATCACATTTTTATTGGAAACTTGTTATCTGTCAATAATATAAGTTGTCTTGCAGCAAATCCGGAGAGTTGTGCACCATTTTTGGGTACACCTCCCATGCATGCATGAATAAACGTTTTGACAGAGAAGCTAAGTCTCTTACAGTCTTTGAGGGATCAAAGAATTAAAAATGTTTATTTTCACCTCCATCATCACTTGCTGTTTATGCTGTTTGGCATACAGGTAGTCTTGTTATTATAACTTCACAGTTTCAGGTACTCCTGGCATACCTGTTATACTCATTGAATCAGCGTTGATCCATTGGCTTGATGTTAATTGTAAAGTAGGGATGTGCTGGCCGATGTGATTGCAGATTGTAGAGCTGGATGAACACAGGCCAAGCAGCATCAGAAGAGCAGGAAAGCTGACGTTTCAGGCCTAGACCCTTCTTCAGAAATGGGGGAGGGGAAGGGGGTTCTGAAATAACCTTGAAGTTACCCTCCTCCCTCCGGAAAGACCTCAGTGGATCTCTCTCCCACTGCAACACTCTCATAATCTCTTTGGCCCTGAAACTGCTCGACCACCTCTCCACCTATCTTCTCTATCCATCTTCTATCTGCCTCCCCGTCTCTCCCTATTTATTTCAGAACCCCCTTCCCCTCCCCCATTTCTGAAGAACGGTCTAGGCCTGAAACATCAGCTTTCCTGCTCCTCTGATGCTGCTTGGCTTGCTGTATTCATCCAGCTCTACACCTTGTTATCTCTGATTGCAGATTGTGTTGGAATACAACTGAATTGTTGCTGATGGCCCACAGTGTCTCATGGACGCCGTTCTTAGGTTTCTAGATCAGTTCAAAGTCTGTCCCATTTAGCACAGTGACACATGGAAACATTTTAAAAAAAAAAGTAGGGACAGGAAGAGGCCGCTTGGCCTTTCAGGCCTGCTCCACCATTCGGTATGATGGTGATGACTTATCATCCAACTTTGTTTTCTGCCAATACTCTGTGATCCCTTTAATCCTGAGAGCTTTATCCAACTCCTTGAAAACATTCAATGCTTTGGCCTTAACAGCTTGCTGTGGCAGAGAACTCAACAGGTTCATCACTCGATGAGTGAAGGTATTTCTCCTCCTCTTAGTCCTAAATGGCCTATTGTCATGCTTAGATTGTGACTCCTAGTTCTGCGCTCCTCGGTCATCAGGAACATCCTTCCTGCATTAACCCTGTTAGAATTACGTAGGTTTATGGTCTCACACAACATGATGGGAATATCCTCGGTGAAGATGGAACTTTGTCTCCACAAAGACTTTGCAATGGCCATACTTACTGCCATGGACAGATGAATCTGCCAGCAGCAGATTGGCAAGGATGAGGTTAATTATGTTTTTCCTGCAAGTGCCACTCAGCGTGTTGGAATAATAACTCATCACCTGAAGGTGGGGTGTTCAGTGGTAATCATCGAGGTTTCCTTGTCTCTATTTGACCTGATGCCTTGAGACTTTATCGAGTCTAGATTCAATGCTGAGGATTTCCAGGGCAGCTGCATTCTGACTATACCCCTGCACCGCTACTTCTGTTAGGTCTATCCTGTCAGTGGGACAAACATCTCTGGGGTGATGATAGTATTGTCTGGTGCGTTATCTGGAATATATGATAATATCAGGCTGTTGTTTGACTTGTCTTCAAAACTTGCCTCGTGAGACAGCGGCCTCTAATTCAGTGGCTGGAGTGATTAGAGCGTGAGCCAGGGGGCAGCCGGGAAGGTAAGTTTTCGGTATAAAAGACATGCCTCGTGAAAATGCGGAGCGCAGGCTGAGCAGAAGCAAACGCGGACATGGGGACTGATGAGTAAGTGAACTAATATATTTGTGCAGTGGCTAAACCCAAAACACTAAACTCTAACCAAAAAAAAACTTGATAAGGTGAGCTTTTTTTTTTTTTCCTGTCTCTTTATCTCTTTCGGCACTCTAGAGTAGAGGGGATGGAAGCTAGGGCAGTTGCAGGCTCTTCTTGTAGTATCCCTGCTGCCTTCACCTGCGAGAAGTGCACTCAATTTCAGCTCCTCACAGACTGTGTAAGGGAATTAGAGCTGGCGCTGGATGAACTCTGGATCACTTGGGAGGCTGAGAGGGTGATAGAGAGGAGTTATAGGGAGTTAGCCACACCTAAGTTACAGGATAAAGGTGGCTGGGTGACCGTCAGGAGGGTGAAAGGGAATAGGCAGACAGTGCAGGGATCCCCTGTGGCCGTTCCCCGCAATTAGACCAGTCAGTCTTTCTTTTGTGGTGGGCAAATTATTGGAGAGGATTCTGAGAGTATTTATAATTATTTGGAAAAGCACAATTTGATTAGAAATAGTCAGCATGGCATTGAGGGGCAGGTCATGCTTCACAAGGCTTATTGAATTCTTTGAGGATGTGACAGAACACATTGAAGGTAGAGCAGTGGATGTGGTATATATGGATTTTAGCAAGGCATTTGATAAGGTTCCACATGGTAGGCTCATTCAGAAAGTAAGGAGGCATGGGATTCAGGGAAGCTTAGCTGCCTGGATACAGAATTGGCTGTCCAATAGAAGACAGAAGGTGGCAGTAGATGGCAAGTACTCATCCTGGAACTGTGATCAGTGGTGTTCCGCAGGGATCTGTTCTGGGACCTCTGCTCTCTGTGATCTTTATAAATGATTTGGATGAGGAAGTGGAAGGGTGGGTTAGTAAGTTTGCTGATGACATGAAGGTTGGTGGAGTTGTGGACAGCACGGAATGCTGTTGGAGGTTGAAGCGGGACATTTGACAGGATGTAGAGCTGGGCAAAGAAGTGGCAGATGGAATTCAACCTGGAAAAGTGTGAAGTAATTCAGTTTGGAAGGTTGAATTTGAATGCAGAATACAGGGTTAATGGCAGGATTCTTGGCAGTGTGGAGGAACAGAGGGATCTTGGGGTCCATGTCCATAGATCCCTCGAAGTTGCCACCCAAGTTGATAGGGTTGTTAAGAAGGCGTATGGTGTTTTGGCTTTCATTGGCAGGGGAATTGAGTTTGAGAGCCGTGAGCTTCTGCTGCAGCTCCATCAAACCCTGGTTAGACTACACTTGGAAAATTGTGTTCAGTTCTGGTAGCCTCATTATAAGAAGGATGTGGAAGCTTTAGAGAGAGTGCAGAGGAGATTACCAGGAATACTGCCTGGACTGGACGGCACGTCTTATGAGGAAAGGTTGAGGGAGCTAGGTCTTTTTTCGTTGGAGCGAAGAAGGATGAGAGGTGACTTGATAGAGGTGTACAAGATGATGAGAGGCATAGATAGTGGATAGCCAGAGACTTTTTCCCAGGGCAGAAATGACTATTATGAGGAGGCATAATTTTAAGGTGATTGGAGGAAGGTATAGGGGAGATGTCAGAGGTAGGTTCTTTACTACCACCGCTGGCAGTGCATTCCATGCATCCACCACACTCTGTGTAGAGTCAGATATATTAGGGACATTTAAGCAACTTTTGGATAGGTACGTGGATGATAGTAAGATGAAGCGTATGCCGGTTAATAGGATAATAGGTCGGCACAACATTGTGGGCCAAAGGGCCTGTACTGTTCTATGTTCTACGTTCTTGTCTGAGAGAGCTCTCCCAATTTGATACTTGCTTCCAGATGTTGGTTTGGGGGACTTTGCAGATTTAATTTGCTGTTGGTGTTTCTGATGCTCAGGTTGATGCAAGATGTTCCATTTGGTTTCATTCCTCCTTTTGAGACTGTTTTGAGGTTTGATTAAATGACTTGCTATTCTATTTTAGACACCAGCTCAGAGTCAACCATGTTGCTGAGAGTCTGGAGTTATTTTTTGCTAGACCAGGGAGGGAGGCGATAGCCTTAGTAGTATAATCGTTGGACTGTAAATCCAGACACCCAAATAATGTTCTGGGGACAAAAACAAAGTTGCTGGAAAAGCTCAGCAGGTCTGGCAGCATCTG
>NW_025966292.1:32022-50000 GCF_021869965.1 Rhincodon typus
CAGATGCTGCCAGACCTGCTGAGCTTTTCCAGCAACTTTGTTTTTGTTCCTGATTTATAGCATCCGCAGTTCTTTTGGTTTTTATTCATGTTCTGGGGACCTGGGTTCTAATCCCGGTGGCAGATGGTGGAATTTGAATTCAATAAAAATAAAATATCTGGAATTAAGAATCTAATGATGACCATGAATCCATTATCAATTGTTGGGGGAAAAAACCCATCTGGTTCACTAATGTCCTTGAGGGAAGGAAACGGCCATCCTTACCTGGTCTGGCCTACATGTGACTCCAGACTCACAGCAATGTGGTTGACTCTGACCTGCCCTCTGGGCAATAAATGCTGCCTAGCCAGCGAAGCCGTCATCCCATTAATGAATAAAGAATAAAACTAGGCAAGGATGTTGGGTTCCTTTTCCTAAAGGATATTAGTGTGTTTTTATGGCAAACAAATGGTTTTATGGTCATCATGAGACTATGAATTCTAATTTTAAAACAATTTGCATTCCACCATTTGCAATAGTGATATTCGGACATTACTTGAGTCTCTTGGTTACTCGTCCTGACATAATACTACTCTGCCATTAAGTCCCGTATTGTCCGACCCCTCATACAAACAATGTTCAAACAGTGCCCTTATTAAGGAATTGCTCTTGAATATCAAAAAGATTGATTTTGAATGGTTATAGTTTTAAAATTTACTTGATATTTGCTTTAACTCATTAAGCCGTGTAGTTTGGTGCCAAAAACTGACTTGCAGTGTGTTACGTTGGATGTTTTTCTCAGCATTGACTGTTATTTTTGCAAAAAAATATTTTGCAGTTGTTTTCTGTCGTTACTGTTGGTGGCTGCTGTAGTGTGGAAGATTAAACAGAGCTGCTGGGCATCAAGGCGGAGAGAGGTAAGTTTTTGTTCACAGAAATATCAACTGATGACCTCTCACTCCATTGCCACTAGACTGTATCTTTTAGATTTGTCCTTACTGACATGCTAACTTGGTAACTAATCTTAATGTTGCATTATTTTGCTGCATTATTTGTGCTGCATGATTTTGTGGCCACTATAACAAAGTGAAATAAATCTGCAAGACTAAACTTGTCTAGATTTGCACTTTGAGTCCTATGGGTGTGTGGGGTTTTAGGAAAGTGTAATGATGTAATTAACAACCTTCAGTGGTCCATTAACTTAAGGTACAGATCCTTAAAATGACATGATGCAATATTTGAAGAATATATTGATAAATTATGACAAGTTGTGAGCACAATGCAGCAAGTGGACTTTTATGGAAAGTACCTTGAGAAACAATCAAATATTGCTACTTTTCTAAAGGCAAAAGCTTACATTTGAGTGTAGTTTCATTTGGCGTTGCAACATTTGTGTTTGCCCAAGTACAGTCCCTTCAGATGTAAATCAAAATGACAATTGCAATATTTGATCGTAGAGACCATGATGGATCGTGCTGTTGATCTTCACATGATGCCAGCTAGATAGTTCATGTTAGGGTAGTGGTATATGTCTGTTCTTTATTCCAAATGATTAACATTCCAGGCAATGGTTAATATTTCTTGAAAATGAAAGAACACAAGAGGAAAAGTGACCCAACCATAGGCAACAAAATATTGAAGAAATGAGAAATGCATGGTGGGTGCAGTATGACATAGGTAAATGTGAAGTGATATGTTTTGTCAGGAAAAACGGAATAGTACAGTATCGCTTCAGTGATGATGGATTTGGAAATGTTGATGTTACAAAGTGACCTGGGTGTCTTTGTACATTGGTCATGGAAAACAAACATGCAGGTGTCAAAAACAGCAAGGCAAATGGGATATTGTCTTTCACTTCAAGAGGGTTTGAGAGCAGGAACATGTAAGTCTTACTGCAGCTGTACAGGGCTTTGGTGAGACGACATCTGGAGTTTTGTGCATAGCTTTGATCTTACTTTAAAAACTCTCCATAGAGGGAGTTCAGTGAAGGTTCACCAGACTGATTCCTGGGATGGCACATTTGTTGTATGAGGAAAGATTTGGTCAGGTGAGCCTGTGTTCACTGGAATAATGAGAGAGGAACTCATTGAAAGGGTGAAATTCTGCCAGGGTGGACAGACTGGATGCAGGAGTAGTTTTGCCTGGCTGGGCATCCTGAACATGGGGTCACGGTGTCAGTACATCTAATAGGTCATTTCGGACTGTAATTAGAAGAGGTTTCTTCACTCGGAAGGTGATGAACCTGATGAGTTTTCTACCACAGAAGCAATGCAAGCAAAGTCACTGATTATATTTAAGAAAGAAATAGACAGCGAAACATGCCAAAATTTGGGGCAAAAGCAGAAGCATGGCATTGAGATGGAAGACCATCCGTGATCTTGTTGAATGGCAAAGCGGGCTTGATGGGTTAAATACTCCACCATCTTCTATGTTCTATTTCTATGTTGTCAGGTCTTGAGTATAAACTGACATGCTTGGAATTATTTTCTATTAATAAATTAATTTTAGATGTTGCTAGAATGCATTACCTGACTAGCCTTTATGACTCTTAAAGCACCATGTTAAAGCTCTAAGTGGAAGCACAAACGAAGTCTTGCTTATAGTTCAGATCTCTTGTTTATCTTGGGTTTTGTTGTGGAAAATTGAAATGCATACAGCACTTCACGTTATTTTAGCTTTAGCTTATTGAACACTGCAAGATTAAGTGTGGATTTAATTTATTTTGTTTTCCTGTGGGTGACTAAAATTTGCTGGTAATACCTAATGCAAATTTCCATGAGATAAAGCGATGAAAAATTCTAAAGCTATTTGTAAAGTTGCTGCTTTTAAATTTTGCTTCAAATTTTGGACTTCCAAATTCACAATATTTAGAAATGTTCACTTTTTTGTTATAAGCTATTTGATGTGGAAGCCATAATAGTCAATGACAGTCCTGCTATAAGTTTTGTTTTCTATCAGAATGTCAGGAAACAAATGCATGCAGGAAATGAAGACACTGTTATTACTTGTGCATAAACATTTAACGCTGAAGAATGATGATAGCAATATGATATTTGGGTTTTCATGAATTACTGATAGAAAGGACAGGAACAAAAAGAGTACTTGTATCTCGCATTTCATCCCCCTTTTCATTTAAAGATGGTAATGATATTTGTTACTTTACAATCCTTTGGGATTTGGCCCAAGTCTGATGAGCTTTAGGATTTGCAACAATTGACCCCAGTCCTAGAGAACTTTGGGAGCCTTTTTTAGAGCCTTTCTTAAAGCTATGTTCTCGCTTCACCAACCTCCCACGGAAGTGAATCTTCATTTTTGCAATATGCGTTTATCTTTTAACTAACCCCATTTATTTTCTCGGTATTGAGAAATATTTAAAGTACCAAAGGAATTTGTTTCTAATTGAGTATGACAGTTTCCCATTGTCATCTGTGTTGAAATCACGTAAAGTACATCGGAGTGTTTTCTAAATGCGTGTAAGTCAATTGTCAATGAACTGAGGGATTTAGTTCATCCATAACAGCAATAACTGAATATTAGTGGACAAGTTTTAAAAACAAAATGAAAAAACTAATATAATGTTGGTCTGATCTTGAGGGTTGAAATGTGAAAGTTCTGTTACAGCTGTACAGAGCCTGGTGTGAACTGCATTTCTTACTGGTTTTGGCAGGGTTATGAAATACATTTGCCTTATGATGCTGGAGCTAAAAGGATGTAAACTAAGTCGACAGTGTGCAGAGGCTCATCGAGTATTTCCTTGAATGTCAAACGTGTAGGGATGATTACATTACACTAAAGATGATCGTAGAAGTTGATATGTTCCGTAAGGAGGGACCACATCCTCGGGTGGGAACAGTTCAGAAGAAGCACTTCTTTCCAAACTGGGAAAGTCCAAAACTTCCTTCAAATCCCCCTCCCTTCCCCACCAAAACAAAAAGCTATTGTCTGAGATCAGTAGAAAACATAAGAACTAAGATGGGCAGATCTTTATTGGCAACAATGTTAGCATTATCAGACCCAACCTGGATTAATGGAATTAAAATACAAATTAGCCATGATTTGGTTCAATTATGGAACAAGTTTGAAGAGTTGAGTGGTCATTTCCTGTTCCTGTTGCAGTCTGTCCAGGCATCAGAGTATGAGCACTGCTGTTATCCAATTATAAGAGTAAAGTACAGTATTACAGTGCATGTATTACCAGCAAAACCATTGACCAGAGCAAGATATTTTGGAACAATTATCAAGCTAAATCTGTACTCCCAACAATGGGTCGGTTTTGGCGGGGAGTTGGTGGACTTATTCAGTCAGCATTTAAGATATTGTGTACTTAATGCTGTGGCAGAAATTTCAGCAGGAGTATTTGCAATATCTTGAGAAAGGTTATTGTCTTTTTAATGTATTAACAACTCTACAGAAGTGAGGACTCTGTGGCAGTTTTATATTAAAGGTATCCTTCATGTCTTATTGTGGAGTACTGTTTGGGTGATCTTGCAGTTGTTAGAGCTTGCAATGCTGCAGTTTCATTCTATTGATTTCTGCTACAGTTTGGTAAAACTTAGTTTAAGGTTCCCTAAATCTTCGATTAAAATTAATGTGGGAGAAACATAGTCAAGACAAGGCCTACAGTAAAAGGCAAAAAGCTCAAGGCCAGCTTGATGTTTAACACTGGCTGTGCAGCGCAGAAATAATTTTTATCTGGGAAAAGGATTCTGTCATATGAAAGCGTGAATAAGCTACTGTAGTTTTTTTAATTTCCAATAAAGCTGGTCAAAATGGATGACTGAACTTTAAGCATTAAGCGTGAGTTGCAAATTCTTGTGTGTGGCTGAGATGAATGGAATGGGTTCAAACTTTAGTGGGCGGAAGATTTCTGTAAATTTCTGCTGCTATAGTAAATATCAGTGCTCCTTTTAAAATGATGTGTCATTTTGTAAAATTCATAATCATGCAAAAATGTGGTGTTAGAAAAGTATCAAGAATAGGTCTTGGAAAATTGCCCATCACCCAAAAATAAACAACAACTCGAGACTTTTGACAGGAAACTGAGTTTTTTTGAAATGTTAATTTTAATATTTGGATAAAATGAGCTATTCCGTAAGGGTACAGAACAGCCAATCACTGATGCTGTGATGCAAAAATGATCAATTGCTGACTGGCCTGGAATTTAATTAGGATTGTTAAGGCTGAAATATTTCTCAATTTACTAAATAACTTGAATGACCTAAAAAAGTGATATAGACTCACAGTGCAGAAAAGGACCTTCGACCTTAGTGTCTGCACCAACATAACTACCACTAAAAGCACGCTAACCGCAATTTCCTGCACTTGTCCAATATCCTTGAATGTTGTGATGTTTGAAGTACTCATCCAAATTTTTTTTAAAGGTGGTAAGGTTTCTAGTCTCCACTACCTTCCCCAGCAGTGCATTCCAGATTCCCACCACTCGTTGAGTGAAAGCGTTTGTTCCAAATCCCCTCTGAATCTCCTGCCCCTTTTAGCTGAAAATTCTGACTATGACGTAATGTACCACTGGTGAACCTTTTGGTTTTATAATCATCTGAGTTTAATGGTAGGGATAATTAACTGAAATGAGTTTTGGTTTATTTTGGAGGAACATTGTAAGTGAGTGGCTTTCTTCAATGATGAAAAAATTGCGTGTGTTTCATGTAACATGCCTCCCTTGTTCTTCTGTAAGCTGCAAATCTGGTATTTCTATGTACTGTTTCTCATCCCTCACCATTGACTATCTTGCAATTGATGTACTTTATTCTATTTAATCTATTTTCCAAACTCTGAAACTTTGCATCTAGTTTTGTTCCTCCTGCAATTTCGACTTTTAAATTTGAAGGTTATTCTCTCCCAGTCTCCCCTTCTTGATTTGCATCTTTTAATATGAGTGTTCTGCAAATGTATTTCTTCAAAAAATGTTTTAAGCTGTCTCATCTCTGACTAGCAGCAGGACTTACTGGCAGACTTTTACTCTACAATTCTGAATGCTTTATTTAATGTGCTCTGTCTTGTGAAAAATATATACCCAAGTGAACGTCGATGATTCAACTTGGAGTATTTCACTTAAGGTTAAATCTAGGATATCAGACTCAACCTGCACGTGCAGATAGGAGTTCTGATCTGGCACTCTGGGAGTTGGTGTGGTCGTTGGTCCTAATTAGATTTTGTTTACTTATACTGCTGCATATTTGTAGGGGTAAATTTCTGTTTCCATCATTATTTCTCTCAAGCTGAAATGAGTACCTTGGTCTTGGCAAGAGGGGCTTAATAGAGCATAAAATGTGCAATCTAACTAGAGCTTTGTGAAATTTGATTATCACCTCTCTTGATGTGTATCCTACAAGATTTGCTGTGTAATTTCTTATCTAATTGGCTTTGTTCATTGCTGCTCTCATCAGTTCATTACTTTTCACATCATGTTCACAAATATTTTTAGATTTATTTTTGGCTTCAACTTGCACTTTTCAGCGCTAGTTATGCCTGCATCCAGCTTCTTCATTGAATATAGCTCATTGCAGTTGTTGTTGTTGCGATGATCCTAATCTCATTCCCTTCCTCCTACAACTTGACCCTTAGACCAAAATGTGCCCTCTCCAGTTGTCACCCAAATCAGTACTCTATAAATGCAATTTTCTTCCTTCTCCTCTTATCAGAGGTACATTAGCACCACATCAATACCTTTTGTGGCCTTGGAAAATCCCAGAGAACTTAGCAACTAAAAAAGTAGTTGTGCGATGTAGTCGCTGTAGGGATGTGTTTTCACCATGGTAATAATATGATGATGATTAAATAAACTGTTTGGTGGTGGTTATTAAAAGATGGATTTTTGCTAAGCAAGAGAATTTCTTTGTAATAAAACAAGATGCCTTGGTTCTGAGTCCATCTGAAAGAACTGGCCACTGCCACAGTTAAACTTGCATTGGATGGACCATACAAAACTTCCTTGGCACTTACTGGTATGTCTTTCGATAGATTGTGTGTTCAAATCTCTAGAATGTGACTGCAGTTATTAAGGAGAAGCCTTAACAGCACCACCTCAGTCAATTTGGAGATGGGCAGCATTTCTTTTAAATTGTTTGAAATGTACTTAAACATAATTGTTGACCTTGCATGCTGCGAATAATTATCTTCTATAAATTATATGCAGCACCGTGAAATATCTTGCTCATTATGTGGCTTTGTTGGAAACTATGGATTCCATTACCATTATGTCCGCATTGTGCCTCATTCTTCCCTTATTTAACTATATCTGGCTTCCCCAAATTTCACACACGCTCAGCTGTTGTACTTCATTTGCCTTCATTGGCACTATTCAGTTGTTCTTGGGGAAATACAAGGCAGACTGATGAACTGATACTCTGAGAATTTAGTTTTTATTTATTTCATTTTCATAACTGTCTAGTCGCTGCTGATATAGTCATACAGCATGGAAAAAGACCCTTCGGTCCAGCCAGTCCATGGTGAAGATAATTCCAAACTAAACCAGTCTCATCTGCCTGCTCCTAGCCCATATCCCTCCAAACCTTTCCTGTTCATATATCCATCCAAATGTCTTTTAAACATTGTGATTTTACTCGCATCTAGCACTTCATTGGGAAGTTTATTCGATATGCGAACCACCATCTGTGTAAAATATTTACCTCTTAAGTCTTTTTTAAAATCTCTGTTCTTTCACCTTAAAAATCCCCCATCTTAGGGAAAAGATACCTACCATCAACTGTCTATTCATGTAGCTCTCGTATACCGTGATAGTTGTGTTCTTGTGCTATAGAAAATTGCAATATAGGGAAATAGCTATAGAAAATCAGTATACTGTAAAGTGGAAAGTTTGCATTATCCAAACAGCGTCCATTATTTATTAATCATGTTACAGCCAAGTCGCATTAACGAAACATGCGTTATAGCAGAACTACCTGTACCTCTCATTATTTTGTAAACTTCTATTAGGTTGCCTCTCAACCTCCGATGCTCCAGTGGAAAAAGTCCCAGTCTGTCCAGCCTTTCCTTATAACTCAAATCTTCCATCCTTGGCAAAATCCTGGTAAACCTCATCTGAATCGTCTTCAGCTTAATAATATCCTTCCCATAACTGGGCGGCCAAAACCGGGCACTGTATTCCAGAAGAGGCCTCACCAATGTCCTGTACAACCTCAACATAATGTCCCAACTCCAATTTTCAAAGGGCTGTGCAATGAAGGCAAGCGGGCCAAATGCCTTTTTAACCACCCTGTCCATATGTGTTGCAAACTTGAAAGTATTATGTACCTGCACCCTTAGGTCCCTCTGTTCTACAACGCTACTGAAGGCCCTACCGTTAATTGTATATCCCCTACCCTTGTTTGTTGTACCAAAATGCAATATCTCGCATTTATCCAGATTGAACTTCTTCTGCCATTTTTCACCCTATTGACCCATTTGATCAAGGTCCCCTTTTAATCTTAGCCTTCTTCACGTCTGCAATGCCACGAATTTTGGTGTCATCTGCAAACTTACTAACCATGTCTTATATGATTCCATCCAAATCATTTGTATAAATGACAAACACCAGAGGACCCAGAACCGATCCCTGTGGAACACTGCTGGTGATGAGCCTCCAGTCCAAAAAGCAACCCTCCATCACTACTCTACGTCTTGCATTAAGCCAATTACGTATCCAATTGGCAAGCTCACCCTGAATCCCATGTGACCTAACTTTACTAGTTAATTTACCATGTAGAACCTTGTCAAGGGTTTTACTGAAATCTAGATAAACTTCTGTCGTTATCAATGTTTTTGGTAACTTGCTCAAAGAAGACTCAGTCAAGTTTGTGAGACATGACTTTCCATGCACACAACCATGCTGACTATCCCTGATCAATTTTTGCCTCTCTAAATGTTCACAAATCCTATCTTTTATAATCACATCCAACAATTTACCCACAACTGAAGTCAAACTCCTCAAACGGCACCTTGCAGCTGACTTGAGAAACCCAGTGGAATGGAGATCAAATCTATCACCACCATTTTATATCTATGTAATGCCTTTAATGTGGTAAAACATCACAAAGCAACTTCAGAGGAAAGTTAGCAAGCAAAATTTGAGTGTCACCAGTGCATATTCACATAACTTCCAGTCAGCTTTTTATAACACCACATGAAACTCAATCTGCTTTTTTTTTTAATCCTCTTTTTATTTTTATAATCCATAATTGAATTCTAAAGGCGAAGTCGCCAGTTGGTCCATTGAAATCATGCCACAATAAGTTTGAGTAATTCAGTTGGTCTCGGATTGCTACTCTGTCTGTCGTTCTGCAAGTTTATTTCTCTCAAGTGTCCATCCAATTTCCTTTGAAATCCTCCTCTCTGTTTCCACTGCCCTTTGAGCATTGTGTATTCTATGTCATTATCACTCATGCACTAAAAAGTTTATTCTCACATCACCTCTTAGCATCTCTTAAATCTGTGTTGCCCAGCCCTTGCACCATTGACTAATTAAAACAGCTTTTTTCTTTGTTGATCTTCTCTGAAATTGTAAACTTCTATATTTCTATCAAATTACCCTTTGTTATCCTTGAAGTCAAGAATATCACCATTAGATTCTCCAACATAAATTTGTAGTTGAAATTCCTTAGTGTTGCTGTTCAGCCAAATCTCTTGACACCCTCTCAGGAACACTGGTGTGGTTTCCAAAGTGTGGAGATCAGAAGTGGACCTAATACCCTAATTGCAGCCAAACCAAAGCTTTATAAAGATTGCGCAAACCTTACCTGCTTTTTTTTAAAGTTGATGCCTCTATTTGTCAATCCTAAAATTGCATGTGTATTGTAATTCTCGGTATGTCCTGCTGTATACTCTAATGAATCCCCCAGTTGCCTCTGTCCCTGTACACTCTTTGGAACTGTGCCATTCTGCATAGGTTGCCTCCCCCTACCCTTCTGCCAAATGTATCCCCTCATACGTCTGGGTGTCATGGTGGCTCTGTGGTTAGCACTGCTGCCTCAGAACGTTGGAGATTAGCTGTGCTAAATGTAGGGTTGCAGGGATAGGTTAGGGGGTGGATCTGCATGGGATGCTGTTCGGCAGGTCGGTGTGGACTTGATGGGCTGAATGGCCTGCTTCTACACTGTAGGGATTCTATGATTCTCTTCATTAATTCTTATTTGCCACTTCTCTGCCCATTCTGCCAGCCCTTTGTTTTCTGTTTAATGAAAGTTAGTGTCACATGTGGTAACTGATGCTCTGTTTCTTTTCTCCTCTGGGTTGTAATAATGTTTCATACTTATAATTATTTTACCTGTTAAATTCAGCGTGAAAGTGTAGAAAGTTTGACTTTTTATTCAGTTTCAAAAAGCTACTTCATAAATACAGATGTTTTACATCTGCCACTTCAATGCATTCTGCCTTTATCCAAGTAGCTCTCATAGGAGCATTGTTCACGACATAGCCTTGGTGTCCGGAAACTGATCAGCAGACTTGAAAAATATTACATAACTTTCAATCCCCTATTATGTTCACTGACTCTTGCAAAGCCAGTTTTCGTATGTTAAAAGTAAAGAAGCTTAAATTTTCCTCAAAAATATTGAGGAAATTATTTTTGTACCACTAATTTGACCAATGTCTCAATCTCATGAAGTTCGTAGTGGATAATTTAACATAATGCATATAGGCTTTAATTACAATTAACTGAGACAGCCTTGAGTTCAGCATCGCTTAGAATGAACCAAGGAAAATTGCAGTAGATCAGCAGATTAGAACTGCTTTCATTGGATTGTGCAAATGCAAACCATAGAGAGATGTGATTCACAAATATTCTTAAGATAGCCATGTCTTGATTCATAGAATCATAGAATCCCCACGGTGTGGAAGCAGGCCATTCAGCCCCTCCGAAGAACATTGCACCCAGACCAATTCCCCTAATGCTGCATTTTCCATGTCGAACTCACCTAACCTAAACATCCCTGGTCACTATGGGCAATTTAGTATAGCCAATCCACAGCTTTCGACTGTGGGAGGAAACCCATGCAGACACAGGGAGAATGTGCAAACTCCGCACGGACAGTCACCCGAGGCTGGAATTGAAACTGGGTCCCTGGTGCTGTGAGGCACCAGTGCTAATCACTGAGCCACTGTGATTGTGGGAGGTTTGCCAGGTATAACCTTTAAATTGTAAATTTAGAAAGTGATTAGAGAAATAATTTTGACTGTTGATTTGTTTATTTTAAATTTGATGTCAAGGGAGAAAGAAAGACCTTAGCGATCTGATCTCCTCTGTCTCAAAACATAAGTTTGATCATCACTCTTTGTCCAGTTGTAGATCTTGACTCTTAATTGCTGCTTAAAACGTTCATCGTTAAGAATACCTGTCTAAAGGATCAAATCTTTCTGCTGCATCTTACCTCCAAATCAAAGCAGCTTCACCAAACCACAACACATAATGCAGTAACTGCGTACAGCTTGGTATGAATTCATCTTGTATTATTTTCATGCTGTTGATAGGTAATGTTACCAGTGTCAGTTTCACTTTTCCCTAAGTATAACTTTAGACAAGCATAAAATCAAATGTAGGGCTATGTTTGCCATTGTGTCCTGTAGTATTTTGCAAAGCCTTAAATTTGCTTTGTTGCCTTGCAAAGAGGTGAAGAGCAGAAGTAGGCCATTTGACCCCTTGAGCCTGTTCCGCCATTCGATATGGTCATGGTTGATCATCTGGCCCTTGACCCATTTCCTTTGATCTCTTTAGCCACAAAAGCCAAATCTACCTCTTCCTTTTAAAAACAATGTTTTAGTCTCAACTATTTTCTGTGGTTTTTTCAATTCCATAGGCTCACCACTCCCTGGTTGAAGAAATTTCTCCCCATCTCGGTTCTGAATGGCTTGCCCCTTCTCCATAAACTATGATTCATGGTTCTGGACTCCCCCCACCATTGGGAGCATAATTGCTGCATCTGAGCTGCCTGTTCCTGTTAGTATTTTATAGGTTTCGATGAGATTCCATCCTCATTGTTCTAAACAATAGTTAATACAATTCTGGCCGACTTGATCTCTCTTTGTGTATCAGTATTGCCATCCCAGGAATCAACTTGGTAAACCTTCTCTGCACTCCCCATATGGCAAGACCATCTTTCCTCAGATAGGAAGACCAAAACTGTACACATTATTCCAGGTGTGGCCTTTCCAATGCGCTGTATAATTGTAGTAAAACATCCTTGTTCCCTGTACTCAAATCCCCTTGTTATGGGTGCAAACATACAGTTTACCTTTTTTTTTCATTTGTGGGATGTGCGTGTCACTGGCTGGCCAGCATTTCTTGCCCATCCCTAGTTGCCCTTGAGAAGGTGGTGGTAAGCTGCCTTTTGAACTGCTGCAGTCCTCCTGCTGTGGGTTGACCCACAATGCTATGGGAATTCCAGGTTTTTGACCCAGCAGCAGTGAAGGAGCAGCGATATATTTCCAAGTCAGGATGGTGAGGAACTTGGAGGTGATGCTGTTCCCATATTTCTGCTGCCCTTGTCCTTCTAAATGGAAATGGTTGTGGATTTGGACGGTGCTGTCTGAGGATCTTTGGTTTTTCTGCAGCGCATCTTGTAGATAGTACACACTGCTGCTACTGAGCGTCGGTGGTGGAGAGAGTGAATGCTTGTAGATGTAGTGCCAGCCAAGCCGGCTGCTTTGTCCTGGATGGTGTCAAGCTTTTTGAGTGTTGTTGGGGCTGCACTCATCCAGGCAAGTGGGGAGTATTCCATCACACTGCTGACTTGTGCTTTGTAGATGGTGGACAGGCTTTGAGGAGTCAGGAGGTGAGTTACTCGCCGCAGTATTCCCAGCTTCTGGCCCGCTCTTGTAGCCACTGTGTTAGTGTGGTGAGTCCAGTTGAGTTTCTGGTCAATAGTAACCCCCAGGATGTTGATAGTGGGTGATTCAGTGATGGTAACACCATTGAATGTCAAGGGGCGGTGGTTAGATTGTCTCTTATTGGTGATGGTCATAGCCTGGCGTTTGTGTGGCACGAATGTCACTTGCCACTTGTCAGCCCAAGCCTGAATATTGTCCAGATCATGTTGCATGTGAACATGGACTGTTCAGTCTCTGAGGAGTCACGAATGGTGCTGAACATTGTGCAATCATCGGCGAGCACCCCCATTCTGACCTTATTATGGTCATTGATGAAGCAGCTGAAGATGTTTGGGCCGAGGACACTACCCTGAGGAACTCCTGCAGAGATGTCCTGGAGCTGAGATGATTGACCTCCCACAACCACAACCATCTTCCGATGTGTCAGGTATGACTCCAACCACCGGAGCGTTTGCCCCGATACCCATTGATTCCAGTTTTGCCAGGGCTCCTTGATGCCACACTTGGTCAAATGCAGCTTTGGTGTCGAGGGCTGTCACTCTCGCCTCACTTATGGAATTCAGCTCTTTTGTTCATGTTTGAACCAAGGCTGCAATGAGATCAGGAGCTGAGTGGCCCTGGCCGAACCCAAACTTGGCATCGCTGAGCAGGTTATTTCTGAGCAGGTGCTGCTTGATAGCACTATTGATGACACTTTCCATCACTTTACTGATGATCGAAGGAATCTGATGGGGCAGTAATTGGCTGGGCTGGATTTGTCCTGCTTTTTGTGTATCGGACCTACCTGGGTAATTTTCCATATTGTCGGGTAGATACCAGTGTTGTAACTGTACTGGAACAGCTTGGCTAAGGGAGCGGCAAGTTCTGGAGCACAAGTCTTCAGTACTATTGCCGGAATGTTGTCAGGGCCGGTAGCCTTTGCAGTATCCAGTGTCTCCAGCCATTTCTTGATATCACGAGGAGTGAAGCGAATTGGCTGAAGACTGGTATGTGTAATGCTGGGGACCACTGGAGGAGGCCGAGATGGATCAACCACTCGGCACTTCTGGCTGAAGATTGCTGCGTATACTTCAGCCTTATCTTTTGCATTGATGCCGCAGCCTCTTCCGGCATCGAGGATGGGGATATTTGTGGAGCCTCCTTCTCCAGTGAGTTGTTTAATTGTCCTCCATCATTCACGACTGGATGTGACAGGACTGCGGAGCTTAGACCTGATCTGTTGGTTGTGGGATCGCTTCGCTCTGTCTATCACTTGCTGCTTTTACTGTTTGGCGTGCAAGTAGTCCTGTTTGGTGGCTTCACCAGGTTGATACTTCATCTTCAGCTGTGCCTGGTGCTGCTCCTGGCATGCCTTCCTGCAGTCTTCATTGAACCAGGGTTGATCCCCTGGCTTGATGGTAATGGTTGAGTGGGGGATATGCTGGGCCATGAGGTTACAGATTGTGCTGGAATACAATTCTGCTGCTGTTGCTGGCCCACAGCGCCTCATGGATGCCCAGTCTTGATTTGCTAGATCTGTGCGAAGTCTGTTCCATTTAGCACGGTGATAGTGGCATACAATACGATGGAAGTTGTTCTCAATGTGAAGGCGTGACTTTATCTCCACAAGGACTGTGCACTGGTCACTCTTACCGATACTGTCATGGACAGATGCAACTGCAGCTGGCTGATTGGTAAGGATGAGGTCAAGTATGTTTTTCCCTCTTGTTGGTTCCCTCACCACCAGCCACAGACCCAGTCTAGCAGCTATGTCCTTTCGGACCCGACCAGCTCGATCAGTAGTACTGCTGCTGAGCCACTCTTGGTGGTGGACATTGAAATCCCCCACTCAGAGTACATTTGGTGCTCTTGCCATCCTCAGTGCTTCCTCTTAAGTGTTGTTCAACATGGAGGAGTACTGATTCATCAGCTGCGGGAGGATGGTATGTGGTAATCAGCAGGAGGTTTCCTTGCCCATGTTTAACCTGAAGCCATGAGTCGTCATCGGGTCTGGAGTCAATGTTGAGGGCTCCTAGAGCAACTCCCTCCCGCCTACATACCACTGTGCCACCCACTCTGCTGGGTCTGTCCTGCCGGTGAGACAGGACACATCCAGGGATGGTGATGGTGTCTGGGTATGATTCTGTGAGTATGACTATGTCAGGCTGTTGCTTGACTAGTCTGTGAGACAGCTCTCCCAATTTTGGCACTAACCCCCAGATGTTCGTGAGGATGACTTTGCATGGTCGACAGGGCTGTTTCTGCCGTTGTCTTTTCCGGTGCCTAGGTCAATGCCAGGTGATCCGTCCAGTTCCATTTCTTTGAGTCTTTGTGGCGCTTGATACATCTGAGTGGCTTGCTAGGCCATTTAAGAGGGCAGTTGAGAGTTAACCACATTGCTGTGGGTCTAGAGTCACATGTAGGCCAGACCAGGTGAGGGTGGCAGATTTCCTCTCCTGAAGCACATTAGTGAACCAGATGGGTTTTTCCGACAATCGGCAATGATTTCATGGTGATCAGTAGATTCTTAATTCCAGAATTTTTTTTTGAATTCCAATTCCACCATCTGCTGTGGTGGGATTTGAACCCGGGTCCCCAGAACATCAGCTGGGTTTCAGGATTAATAGTCTAAGGATAATACCACTCAGCCATCACCTACTCATTACTGTGCGCCGCATCTACACATGCTTAGATTTAGTGACTGGTGCAAAGGACACCCAAGTCTCATTGAACATTCCCTCTGTCAATTTACAGCCTTTCAAATAATAATCCGCCTTCCTAATTCTGTTACCAAAGTGGATAACCTCACATTTATCCACGTGGTACCGCATCTACCATGCATTTGACTACTCAGCCTATCGAAATCACAGCAACATCTCTGCATCCTCCTCACAACTCACCCTTCACCCAGCTTTGCGTCATCTGCAAATTGAGATATTACATTTAGTCCCCTCATGTAAATATTAATTGGGATCCAAGTATGTATACCTGCAGTACCCCACTAGTCACTGCCTACCATTCAGAAAAATTCCAACTCTTTGGTTCCTGTCTGCTGACCAATTTTCCATCCATCTCACTGCCCTTAATCCCATGCACTTTAATTTGATACATTAATCTCTTCTCTGGGAATTTGTCGAAAGCTTTGAAAGTCCAAAAAAAACCACATCCGTTTGCTTCCTGATAAACTCTACTAGTTTAATTTCCATGTCAATTGAAACAAAATAGACAACAATAGATAGGAAGCAGGATAACAAGAATTGTGATTGGTTGACAGGGGCATAAAACATCTTCCAAAAAATTTGTTTTTACAGTCTCTGAGAATGTATTACTATTTTCAAATGATTTACAAAGTTGGTGATCTTCTGAGAGAAGATGTTCCATTTTATGCGTGTTTGCCATCAATGTTCCTATACAATCTCCATGTTTTTCCTGGAACTTTATTACTCGCCACAGGGCGAAATATATTTAAAGCAGATGTTGAAGTAGCCTTGCAAAGGAAAGCCTCAACTTGCTAAGCCAAATGGTACAGTTTGAAAGAATCTTTGAATAGATTGATCATAAACTGTCCGTTCATACCACTCGTGTAGGTGGATCTTGAACGCAGGCTTCCTGGATAGGGGCATTACCACTGCATCACAATTGTCTTTGGTATACTTTGAAATTAATGGCGATGAATGCGTTGCATCTTGGGTACAATTATTTATAACAACTACAAATGAGGTGTTCAACGTTTTGGTTGAAGTTGAGCATCACTGCTACTCTCAAGTCATTGTAATCTTATGAAGGACTGTGCAAAGTTTGTGTATTGCTACATAGTACATTTCTGTGTGTGTATATATATGTATATATTATTTGTCTTTGCTGAATTAGTACTTAGATTTAGTAAAGTAGTTTAGCTATTAACCTGATTGGAATGTTGCAGATACATTTGTGTTTTGGTTCTACAAATCTCAGCTTTAATTTTGAAAAAGAAGAACACTTTAATATTCCTGACTCTGCTTTAGACCTCTAACAGAAGGTCATTGAGTCTTGGAAATAGATCAACTGTATTTCACTTTTTAAAAAAACCTGCTTCCTGTATGCCTGAATAAGAAAGTGAGCTGAAAAGAACACAATAGATATTCACTTGACAGAACTTAGCTAGGCACAGTTGAGTAGCTGTACTTTGGACTGTTTGTAGATGGTGAATGTTCTTGTTTGCCAGGTTTACTCTGAGCAATGTTGCTGGAAGTTTCTGTCATAAGCTGGTTTAAGCAGATTAACTTTGGGCCCTATGATGGTGACGAGATCTCTTAATGTTGATTGGGTTGATAGGCAGTTTCTTTTTCTGGTGTTGCTTGCAGTGGGTAAAATTTAACCAAAGCTTCCATCAGAAGCCAAGTGAAGTAAGAAGCCAAATTTTCAATAATATGCACATGTTGTAATCACCTGCATGAACTGAATTGTTCTAGACTTCAACTTATCTTGAGCATATGTGGTGCGCAATATATTTTGTCCAGTTGCAGTTAAAATTAAATTCCAAAATTCTGTCTACTCAGCAGCACATATTGTGAAGTACATTTTTTAAAATATGTGAAAATTTTGCTTGGTCCAAGCTGGTAACACTCAACAGGACAATCAAATTGCACGAACCTTGAGCACTTCAGCCTCTGTTTTAGCTTTGATGGGATCACAGGCTATTATCTGATTGCTGGAAACATCTGAATGGGTAGCACTGGCTAATCAGGCATGGTCTTTTGAGATGGTAATCCTGAGATTAAAAGCTTTTACATGGAAAAAATCTAAAAGATGGGACTTGAAGATTTCAGTGATGGATCTTTGACTAATTTCATTGGCAGCTTGTTATATTGTGAGGTTCTCTTTGGGAGGTAAGACTAACAATACACTGTCTTCAAAACAAATGATCTTTTTGGTTTGTATGGGCAACTGCCTGGCCTTTTCTCATTGTCTGAGGGACCAGGTACTTGTTTCTGTTAATTCTCATCAATCTATTCCACGTTTTGTGGAACGTGGTCAGTCTGTTTTCTGTCATGATTCCTATTCTAAATCTTTGAGTAAGGGTTGGACACTAGTGTATTGCCTGTATGATGTACGTCTGACACATCTTTGGATAGCCTCAACCTAATTTATACCTCTGGCCCAATAATGACCTCCAAGTGGAACTTGCACAGGTGAGGGGATTA
>NW_025966293.1:0-50000 GCF_021869965.1 Rhincodon typus
CCTCCACCTAATTTTGTTCGATTATTTTTTGTTTTATTATGTTCCTGTGAAGCACCTTGGGCGTTTTATTATATTAAAGATACTGTACATGAAAACTGTTGTTTGTGACTAGTGAAAGTATGATGGAACATAATTCATGGAGCCGGCTTTGCAGTAGAGTTCTGAGATTCTAAATGCAGGATGGTAGAATGACATCCTGGGGCACACCTAAGGAAGGAAGACTTGAGTAGCTAAAATTGAAATTTCATTTTTTCAGCTGCCAATCACCCACCCACTCCTTAATTTATGAACCTGCTGTATCGTGCAAAGAAGCTTATCTATCTTTGTGAGCCAATAGATGGTTAACTTGAATGCAACACTTGGTTTGTGGCCCCCAGTTTCCGTATGAATTAAGTTGTGCTGTTCATAGTTAAAGCTAGTTGTAAAGTGCATATTTCTAGTAAGGAAGAGATTTGGAAAGATTGTGGGTAGGGAACCAGTCTTTGCCAGGTGACAGTGTTTTGGTGAAACATATTTTGTGTGCTGATGACTTCATGTGCACCCCAGAGGAGGTGGTGCGCAAGATTATACAGTCCTTGTATTTCAGTGCCTGTCAGCCAGTGTGACTTATGATGCAGAATGCCACTGAGCTGCTGACACAGATAATGGATATGCTCACAGCGTGGTAAGCATTGACGTTGAACCATTGTTCTAAACTGATATGGAGAATTAAAACATTGTGTTATTTAGAGACTTCAAATTTCTTGGAAACGTTAGGCTTTCACAGGGAACAGAAAACTGAAGACATCACTGTTTTGTGACAGTAGAAAACTATTTTTACTTTTTGTGCTGTTCACTTTTAACAAATAAGTAAAAAGAATTCCAAACCACATTGGTTGAATATTAAACACTTGATGCAAAACTACAAAAGCTCATGTGTAAATGCAAGTAGATGTTCCATATAAATGATTAATGTCAGGACCTGACCTTTTTCATGGTGTTGGGTATGGTGTGTTTCCAAAACTTGCTGTTTTCATTTCATTATTCTTCTGTTTCTGAAGGAACATATAGGAAATGTCCAGTGGTCAGACTACATCAGAAACATAATGATAGCTTAACTTCAGAATAGCTTGTATCATAGTGATAATGATTAAGTAAGTTATTCATTGTTATTCATTTGAATTTGACCTGAGCCTCTGAATCAGAAGGATTTTTTTGTGGATTCATGTACCACACCAGAGATTGAAACATGTAGTCCAGATTGAAACTTCAGTGCAATACTGTGAGAATGCTGCATTATTGGTGCAACTTAATTGTTAAACTGAACCCTTCCTTTTGGGAGGGCATAAAAGATTTATGGCACTATGCTGAGAAAGAGCAGCAGCATTCTTTCCTATGTCCTGGCCAATATTTAATCTTCTACCAAGATTACAAAAGCAGCTTATTTAATCATTATCACTGTTGCTTCTGGAAGCTTGCTATGCCTGCATTGGTTTCTGCATTCCCTGTATTGCAGGAATGACTATATTTAACAATTAATTTGATGTATGGCAGCAAGTTAGCTCATTTTCTGACCCATCAAGGTCCGTCCACCATCTACAAAGCAGGTGTGTGATGGACTGCTGTCTACTTGCCTCGATGAATGTGACTCCAACAACGCCCTCGAAGTTCACTGCTACCAGGACAAAACAGCCTGCTTGATTAACACTCCAACACCTTTGACATTCACTTCCTGCACTACCAACTCTGCAGCAGACGAGACGATCTATAAGGTGCTTTGCACCAACTCACCAAGGCTCCTTCAGTAGCACCTTCAAAACCATGACCTCTACTGCCTAGAATAATGAAGGGAGCAGATGCATGGAACACCACCACCTGCAATTTCCCCTGCAAGTCACACATCATCCTGACTTGGAAATATATTTCCATTCTTTGACTGTCACAGAGTCAAAATCCTGGAACTTTTTTCCGAACTACTGCAGGTGTCCATTCACCACATGAATTGCAGCAGTTCAAGAAGGCAGCTCACCACTACCTCCTTGAGGGCAATGAGGAAGAGGTAATATAAAGGCTGATCCAGCCAACAGTTAGGGTAAAGATCTGGAGAGGGAGAAACAGCATGAACGTTTCAGGCCTGTGATTTCTCGTCAGAACCAAATTAATACTTGTATTTATATAGCATTTAACTAAAATGTCACCGTGCACTTCATAGGTTGAATTGGTTCTGAAGTACACTGTCTCTGATGAACACAGCTTTTTGTAGCAGCACTGAGACAAATAACTCGTTCCAATTTTGAAGATACTTTTTAATCACTGTATTAACAGGAAAACTCCTTATTATAACGATAGAACTGTAACAGCATGAAAGAGGCCTTTCAGGCCTCATGTCTATTCCAGGGTCATAAACTAGCCGCCCATCGCTTCAGGTACAGATCCAGATTCGTTTTAAATACATTGAAAGCTTCTGTCTCAACCACTGCAGTGGGCAGTGAATTTCAAACACACCATCCTCTGGGAGAAAATGTTTTTCTTCACGTTCCCTCTACTGCTTCCACTTTAAATTATCTTAAATTTGTGGTCCCTCTTAGTTGGCCTGTACATTCTATCCATGACCTTCATTATTTTTACCTCAATTAACTAACTCCTTCAACTCCTCTGTTCTAAGGAAAATAACCCTAACCTATATAATCTTTCCTGATAACTGCAATTTTCAGCACTGGCATCATCTTCGGAAACTCCTCTGTACTGCCTGTGGAGTAATTATGTTCTTCCTGTAATATGGTGACCAGAATAGGATACAAAACCCTAGCTGTGGCCTAACAAACGTCTGACATAGTTCTAACATTACATCCTTGCTTCTGCATTCAAATCCAGCCAATGAAGGAAAGCATCCCATCTGCCTT
The DNA here is from genome assembly GCF_021869965.1 of Rhincodon typus. Taxonomy (NCBI): domain Eukaryota; kingdom Metazoa; phylum Chordata; class Chondrichthyes; order Orectolobiformes; family Rhincodontidae; genus Rhincodon; species Rhincodon typus. The sequence goes on from NW_025966293.1 coordinate 2,883, forward strand.
TAACCCCATATCTACCCATCCTTTGAATATCCTCCTGTTTATTGTGTTTTCCCTTGCTTTGTTTGCCCTCTTCAAATGCATAGTTTCACACTTCTCCAGATGGAATTCTGTTTGCCATTGTTGAGACCACTCAACCAAACCATTGGTATCTTCCTGCAGTCAACAGTCATCCTCTTCAGTATCAACTACCTGGCATCATCTGCAGATTTCTGCATGATGCGTCCCATATTTAGTCTAAATGATTTATGTGACCTTCAACCCAGCTGGTTCACTAACATCCTTTAGGGAAGGAAACTGCCATCCTTACCTGGTCTGGCCTACGTGTGACTCCAGGTCCACAGCAATGTGGCCTTCTAGGCAAATAAGAATGGGCAATAAATGCTGCCGAGCCAGAGATGCCGTCATCTCATGAGTGAATAAAAAAAACCCACAAACTGCAAGGAACCCAAACTGAACTTTGTGCAACATCACTAGAAACAGCTCGACATTCACAAAAACAGCCAGTGATAATTACTCTTTGTTTCCTATCACTCAGCCAATTATCATCCAACTTACCTTGTTTCCTCTGTACCCTTCAGGGGCTTTTAATCTTTTTTTTTCATAGTTTCCTATGTGGGATCTTGTCAGATACCTTAGGGGTGGCATTGTGGCTCAGTGGTTAGCACTGCTGCCTCACGGCGCCAGGGACCCAGGTTCAATTCCACCCTCGGGCAACTGTCTGTGTGGAGTTTTCACATTCTCCTTGTGTCTGCCTGGGTTTCCTCCAGGTGCTCCAGTTTCCTCCCACAGTCCAAAAATATGCAGACTCGGTGGATTGGCTGTGAAAAATTGCCCATAGTGTTGAGGGCTGTGTAGATTAGGTGGATTATAGGGGGATGGGTCTGGGTGGGATGCTTTGAGAGTTGGTGTGGACTTGTTGGGCCGAAGAGCCTGTTTCCACGCTGTAGGGATTCTATTCTATGATAAAATCCATATAGATCCATCCAGCCATCGTTGCAATACCCTCATCAATCCTCCTCCTTGTTCCCCAAAAAAATTAAATCAACTTTGTAAGACACAAGCTTTCCTTAGCAAAATATGGTAACTATCCCCGAATAATCCGTGACTTTGCAATAAGTTAATTCTTTCTCAATATGATTCCAGTACAGTTCTGACCATGATGTCAGAGAGTCAGAACTATAATATTGGTTTTCAAATAAGCAATCTTCTGGTGCCTTTCCTGTATCCAGTAAGAATTGGAAAATGACCTTTAGAACATTTGCCATTTCCTCCCTGACCTGGTTGAACAGTGTAGGAGAGAATTCATCCAGCCCTGATGATTTATCCACCTTCATGGGGGTCAGTCCGTCCAGTACTTCCCTCCTCACTATGCTTGTTTTATCTTGTATTTCACAATCCTGTTCTTCAACTAGAATGTTTGCATTATTCCTTTCCCTTTTGAATTCAGAGATAAAATTCTCATGAGAGACCCGACCGCATCTTCAGCATCCACCCGCAATTCACAATGCACATCTCTGATAGGCCTAACCGTTTCCTCGGCCATTTTTCTTATTCTTAATGTACTGATAAAACATCTTTGGATATTTCTTAATTTTACCAGCCAGTATTGTTTGTATCCTTTCTTTGCTTTCATCATTTCCTTTTTCCCTTGATACCTGCATGTTCCTGCACTTTGTATACTCTTTCAAGATTCACAAAGTGTTACTTTTTTGAGATTGTCATAATCTCTGCTTTCTTGCTTTCTCATATCCTTCTGGTAAACCAGGGGACTGTAGCTTTGACAGTTCCAATCCTTTTCTTTGTGGGGTCTGATACGCACTCTACCTGTAGAATCTCGCTTTTGAATGGCTTCCACTGATTTGCTGCTGACTTTCCTTCAAATTGGTATAACCAGTCCACTTTTGCCAGATCATCTCCTGGCTTTCAAAAGCTTGTTATACCCCTATGTAGAACACTATTCTTTCTTTGTCTCTTTCCCTATGATGCTAAATCTGACTGTTATGGTCAATATCTCCAGAATGGTCACCCACTGCTACTTCAGATTGAAGTCAGAAGTCACACAACACCAGGTTATAGTCCAACAGGTTTATTTGAAATCGCAAGCTTTCGGGGCGCTGCTTCTTCATCACTTCACCTGACAAAGGAGCAGTGCTTCGAAAGCTTGTGATTTCAAATAAACCTGTTGGACTATAACCTGGTGTTGTGTGACTTCTGACTTTGTCCACCCCAGCCCAGCACTGGCACCTCCATATCCTAGCATTTGAACTGGAAGTTGAACATTTTGTCCCATGGCACAATTTGAAGAGCAGCAATGTTTCTCCTGCTGTCTTTGTTAATGCCCATCCAACATTCACCAATGTCAAAATAAAAACAGCTTGTCACTAATCTCACAACTGATTTATGAGTCTTTGCCATACGTAGAATGGCTGTACATTTTGCAAATAAATCACTACACAGGAACAAATCGATAAGCCAATCCCTCTGTATTAAAAGTTCTATACAAGTCGTGATTCTGTTACTGTGGTGGTCATCATCCTGCATAATTCCATTCCACTTTACGTCACTCATCTATCCACACTGTTGACCATGTCCATCACACATTCTGGCAGTATATTTGAAAGCCTCCCAGTTTTGTGTGTGTATATCAGAAGGAAATTCTCCTCTTTGTCCTATATGTCTCATATTTAATACATATTTATCTCTCTTTGTATAGACCCCTCAGTCACGGTTTCTATCTACAGTCATATCCCTTCACAATTTTAAACAACTGTCAAATCACCCTTTAATCTCTTCTGTTCCAATGAAAACAACCTATAATAGTAACTATGCTTTAAAGTAATGCATTATATGTGACTTACGATGGAACATTTTTGACATATGAGATAAGGTGGCATATAACTAAGATTTTCTGCACTGCTTTATTATCTTCCTTAAGCAGTCACACACACTCGGCCTTAAATTACCTCAGGCTGAAATTATTATCTGCTATTTCAGGCATGAAAGTTTCAGTTGTGACCTCTTGACACAAAAAACAAATACTTTTACTTTGTCAATCTTTTTATGTACCTGTTTCTAATAGCAAGCAGTCATGCCATTGTGCAACTGATTTATTGTCAAAGTGAGTCTGGCTGGACAATGCAGCTGCCTGAGGCACAGTTGAAGCTCACTGTCTACAAGGAAATAGCTGTGGACCACCACCTGATGAGCTCCTCACCAGCTGTAATGAAGAGTCATCTAGACTCAAATCGTTGGCTTGCTCTCTCTTCACAGATGCTGCCTGACCCGCTGTGTTTTCCAACATTTTTTGTTTTCTGGATATTTATTGAACTGCTATAGTTGATTATTGAAGATGATGTTGGGCAACCTGACTTGTTAAGTCACTACAGAGAGGGAGTTGGCATTCACCCATATGAACGTGAACCACGTAATGACCAGATAGGTGTAGGTGAAACTCTTGTACAACTGGGGTACAAATTTATAATTGAGAGATTAGCAATATTAGTACTGGTTCCACTGGAGCAGAGAATGTCCATAGGACTGTTAATCAAGTGTTATTTTAAATAAATTAGGAATTTTGGACAAGGAGAAGACCGTTCCTTTTGGGTGGGAGAGATCTGTGATACAGGATCATCAATTTAAAATCACCAGGCACAGAGTGACATCATTACAACATTGGTTCAAACATGGACAAGGGAGCTGAATTGCAGAGGTGAGGTGAGCATGACAGCACTTGACTGATTGTGGCAGCAAGGTGCCCTAGCAAAACTGGAATTAACATGAATTAGGGGCAAAGCTCTCTATTGGTTGGAGTCGTATCTGGCAAATAGGAAAATGGTTGTGGTTGTGGTTGTGGTAAGTTCATAGAATCCCTACAGTGTGGAAACAGGCCCTTTGGCCCAACAAGTCCACACCAATCCTCAGAGTATCCCACCCAGACCCATCACCCTACACCCCACCTAATCTACACCCCACCTAATCTACACCCCACCTAATCTACACCCCCCCTAATCTACACCCCACCTAATCTACACCCCACCTAATCTACACCCCACCTAATCTACACCCCACCTAATCTACACATCCCAGAACACTATGGGCAATGGCCAATCCACCTGGCCTGCACATCTTTGGACTGTGGGAGGAAACCGGGCACCCGGAGGAAACCCACACAGACACTGGGAGAATGTGCAAACTCGACACAGACGGTTGCCCAAGGCTGGAATTGAACCCGGGTCCCTGGTGCTGTGAAGCAGCAGCGCTAACCACTGAGTCACCATGCCGCCCCATCAGCCATCTCTCCTCCAAAACATCTCTGCATGAGTTCCTCAGTGTAGTGTCCTCGGCCCTCCCATTTTCAGCTGATACATCAATGACCTTCCCTCTATCACAAGGTCAGAAGTTGGGATGTTTGCCAATGATTGCAGTGTTCAGCACCATTTGTGACTCGGATACTAAGGCTGAAAATTGGCGAGTAACATTTGTGCCACACAAGAAATGGGTAATAAATGCTGGCCAGCCAGCGACACCCACATCCCACAAGAGAATTAAGAAACTAAAAGCGATTTATTTTTCAAGAGGATTTTTGAAGATTGGATCACTTTGGTGCTAATATTCCTTTAATGCAACAAATGGAAAAATATATGAGGCAGAAAAAGATACTTGATGGTGCTTAGAGCACGAAGAAATGGGATTTGTTGTGGAAAGCTCAATTCGGATGCTTGTGCAGACACAATAGTCTCAGTAGTCTGTGGTGTAAACGTGCATAGTTTCATGAACAGGGGTGAAAGATAATTACACTGGAGCTTTTTTTTTTAGAAGTAACATTGAGAGAAGTACATGAGTATATTAGGGCAGAATATTGACACGATAAGTTATTGGAAGCAATTTAACCAACCACACTGTACGGACTGTCCTGATTTTATAATGATTCTCAATAGTTATGATATCGGGGAGGAAGATTTGAATTGAAATGCATTAATTTGATGGAAAGGTAATGAATTTGGTTCATAATGAGCATTCTAACACGGTTGGTCTAGGCCCGAAACGTCAGCCTTCCTGCTCCTATGATGCTGCTTGGCCTGCTGTGTTCATCCAGCTCTACACCTTGTTATCTCAGATTCTCCAGCATCTGCAGTTCCTACTATCTCTAACACGGTCTTTGTCAGGTTTGTTGCTCAAACCAGGACTGAAGTCTCCAGGCAACCAGGTTACATGGTTTAATTTCCATAAATCCCTGTTGAAATGTGTAAATGAGCAACACTGAGCTGTCCCTGCCAATCCCAAAGTTATTTTTCATGGAAGAAGATGTAAGAACAAAAATACATTTTTTTTTTCCCGATTTGATTCAGTTTTGATTTTTGTGCGATTCATCAATTATGCATTTATTCAGGGTTCTTTTTCCCTCCAGAAATATCCAGTGACCTAACAACTATGAACCCGCAGTGGTTGGCAACTTGTTACAGAGAGCTTGCTGCCTGAGGTGTGGACATTTTATGCTTGGAGATGTTGGTGGATTATTGATTAAAATCTGATGTTTTGTCAGCCCGAGCTAAGGAGATGGAAGGGTTTTAGTGTGTTTTGACGATTTCTGCAAAATTTGTCAAAAATTGCACAGCATGGGACAATTCTTGTTTAAATCTTTGGTTCGAAACTGAGAAAAAGTGCAGAACAAGAGGTCGGTATCTTGTTCTGCCAAAGTCTTGACATTTGCCAGCTTCATCCTCTGCTATTTTACCTGATTGGAGTCTCCGTCAAACCCTTCTCTCGTAACGTTTATGCGAAATTGAATATATACTGAACTGATTATTCTGTTCCGATTGTGGGTTAAAACCAAAGATATGGGAAACCAAGTGAGCAACCACAGTGCTTGAATTACATTTTAACCCCATTTGGTTGTCTTTCAGTGTGAAAATTACCAAAATACAGTGATACTGTTGGGGGGTGGTAGGTTGTTTGGAGAGACAGAATAGCTGAATTTAACGTGTAATTATCCAGTGGGCAAATCTTGTTCTGTGTGGAATTTCAGAAAGTTGGTATTTATGTGAGTATGTTCCTGACTAGTACAAAAGCAAAGGTTTTGACAGTGTCTCTTTTATGCCAGTACTCTCGTTCTGTATTGGCAAGTGCAAGTTTGCATTTAAGCATGAAAATGAACTAACATCTTTTTAAGAATTTACAATCCACATCCCTCAAATTTGTATAGTAAGCATATCCAAAACATCACCTGCTGTAATATCATTAGAGCTTGGCAAGTTTTTATTGGTTTCATGTGATGCAAAGAGACAGCAGTTCCTATTCTGAGTTTATTCAACTATTTGTGAAAGTGAAAGACCTGGCATTTACCTGCCTTGCTTTGTCTCTGCTTGAACTGATGCATTCACGTGGGTATGTCAGATGTTGATAAGTAACAGACAGTGATGGGGCACTGTGCCTTTCTCAATGTAACATGAGCTCCAGATGAATTATTGAGTGTGATGTTTTGACCTTTCAGAAAAAAGCCCCTTTGCAGTTTATCACATCTATGTATGTATGTATGTTTGTCTGTCTGTCTGCCTCTCTCTTTTCCCTGTCTTTTTCCTTTTCTCTCGCTGAGCCTCTCTGGAATGAGCTTCAAACCTGGAGGCCGTACCCATGTACTTTTTCCCCCCCAACGATAACAAAGTGATTGTAAGAAGCAGATTGCCTTCAGTCTTTAATGTAATTATTCCCTGAAGCGATTTTTTTTTTAAGTGCTTCTTCCTGACAGCATCGCAACTAGAAAGCCAGCTGTTAAGATAAAATATGATAGCGCAAGTGGCAAATCATATTCATTCTTTGATAATGAATTACTGACACTTCTTGCCTGTTTTATATTTTAAAAATAGGCACTGCTTAGAATGGTGTGAACAAGGAAAGTGAGCCACTTAAAAGTCAAAAGCAGCCAGTTTTGTATTATTCTAAACTTCACTCGATATATATAGTAGTTGATGCATAGTCCATGCAGTAGAAGCAATGTTAAGATTATGAAATGTCATTACATTACAAAAGCTCGAAGTATATCCCTCACATGACATAATAGAAACTAAGAGACACAAAATGTAGGAATAGATTTAGACCATTCAGCCCTTTGAACCTGCTACACCATTCATTTTGATCATGGCTGATTGTCCAACTCAGTACCCTATTCCAGCTTTCTCCCCATACTCTTTGCTGTCTTTAGCCCTGAAACTATATCTAACTTCCTCTTGCAAAGTTCAATGTTTTAGCCTCAGCTGCTTTTTGTGGGAGAGAATCACAGGCTCACCATTTCTGGGTGAAGAAATGTCTCCTGTTCTCAGTCCTAAATGGCCTAACTTGGCTTCTTAAATTGTGACCCTTGGTCCTGGACTCCCTGGTCATAGGGAACCTCCTTCCTGCATCTATCCTGTCTAGTCCTGATTACCCCTCATTCTTTTAAACTCAGTGAATATAGTTGTAACAACGCAGTCTGTCTTCATAAGTCGGACCTTACATCCCAGAATGGGTCTGGTCGAGACAAAAGCAGAAGTTGCTGGAAAATCTCAGCAGGTCAAGCAACATCTGTGGAGTGAAAACAGAGTTAACAGACCAGGGTCCAGGGATCTTTTTTCCGTACTGATGGTAGCTAGGAAAAATTTGGTTTTATGCAGAGGATAGATGGGGGAAGGGTGTAAGGAGTAAACAATAGATGGAGATAGTCCAAAGTGAGAAGAGCTGTTAGACAGACAAAGGAGTGGATAACTGTCAGTCTAGGAGAATGAATAGCTGCTAATGGGGACTGTTAATGGCTGACAGTGGGTAGTATGTAATGGCAGACTGTGTAATAACAAGGCCTGGTTTGTGGGGGTTGGGGTAAGGGATTGGAAAGGTACCTCAAACCCTAAAAGTGTTGAACTCGACATTGAGGCCAGAAGGCTGTAGAGTTCCCAAGCAGAAAATGAGGTGCTGTTCTTCCAGTTCCTGCTGAGCTTCTCTGGAGCACTGCAGCAGGCCTGAGACAGATGTTGGCCAGGGAACAAGGTGATAACCCATTGTTAGCCACTAACAATCCCCGTTAGCAACTATTCATTCTCCTAGGCTGACTGTCATCCACTCCTGTCTGTGCTAGCCAAGGAGGAAAAATTAGCTGCCTGATTTAGTGATAGTAAAAACTGTCGATTCTGGAGTCCAAGACAACACAGTGTGGAGCTGGAGGAGCGCAGCAGGCCAGGCAGCTTCATAGTAGCAGGTTCGGGGTCCTTCTTCAGAAATTTCTGAAGATGGGTCCTGACCCAAAACATCAAGCTTTCCTGCTCCTCTGATGCTGCCTGGCCTATTGTGTTCCTCCAGCTCCACAATGACCGATTTAGTATCGCCTTTCAGTACCTGGTCTATTGCCTTCAGAATGCAGGATTTTAGGTGCAAAGTTTTCAAGAAAATTTTGTAGCTCAGGTTGTGGATGAGGGTGTGGATATGCTCGCTGGGCCGGTGGGTTTGGTTGCAAACATTTTGTCACCCTGCTCGGTAACATTGTTAGGGCGGCTCCGGTGAAGCGTCGGTGTTCTGTCCCGCTTGTTATTTATATACCTTGGTTTGCTGGAGTGGCTGGTATTACTTCCGATTTTATTTCTCACTGGTTTGTACACAGGATCTAATTCAATGTGTTTGTTGATGGAGTTGCGGTTGGAATACCAGGCTTTCAGAAATTCCCTGGCGTGTCTCTGTTTGGCTTGTGCGATTATGGATGTTTTATCCATATTGTCAGTTTTCTTCCGGTTCGGCCTATATTTCCGGAATAAAACTAACAATACAGATACACTAACACCAACTAGCCACCAAGAGACACGACCAATTCTTTCTTGTCTCACTATACACAGACAATGAGGGACACGAATTCGACTAGGACAACACATCCATAATCACACAAGCCAAACAGAGACACGCCAGGGAATTCCTGGAGGCCTGGTATTCCAACCAGAACTCCATCAACAAACTATTGAATTAGACCCTGTGTACAAACCAGTGAGAAACAGAACCGGAAGTAATACCTGCGACTCCAGCGAACCAAGTCATGTAAATAACAAGCGGGACAGAACACAGACGTTTCACTGGAGGCACACTAACAATGTTATCTGGTGGGGTGATGAATTGTTTGCAACCAAACCTACCGGCTCTGCGAGCATGTCTATAACCTCATTTCAGGTGCAAATCCAGGTACCTTTTCAATGACAAAAACAGAAATTTCTGGAAAAAGTAAGCAGGTCTGACAGCATCTGTGGAGAGGTGGACTTCATGTTTTTGGTCCAGTGAAGAAAGGTCACTGGACCCAAAATGTTAACTCTGCTTTCTCTCCATAGATGCTGCCAAACCTGCTGAGTAGTTCCAGCAATTTCTGTTGTTTCTGCTTTTAAGCATTTGCAGTTCCTCGGCTTTCTTTTTGTTTAGTGCCTTTTCAATGAGTTGAGTGTTTAGGCAGCAAATTCCAGATATGCACCGTGCCCTGGATACAAAAGGTTTTCCTCAATTCTCCTCTCATCTTTTCATCAATTACCTGGTAAATCTTACCCCACTGTAATTGACCTGTCTGCTAGGAAAACAGGCTATTTGAGTCAGAGGTAGTAGGAACTGCAGATGCTGGAGAATCTGAGATAACAAGGTGTAGAGCTGGATGAACACAGCAGGCCAAGCAGCATCATAGGAGCAGGAAAGCTGACATTTCTGAAGAAGGGTCTCGACCCGAAACGTCAGCTTTCCTGCGTCACCTTGTTGTCTCATGTTATTTGAGTCTACTCTTTTCTTGGCCTCTCAAGTTTGTGCACCTCAATTAAATCACCTCTTGTCTAAGGAAAACAATCCCAGCCTATCCAACTATTTCAAACTCTGGCAACATTCGTATGAATTTCCTCAGTACTCTCTCCAGAGCAGTTCTGTCCTTCCTCTCATGACCAGTTGGCCAGAATTGTAGATACAATTCCATATGTGGCCTAATCTGTTATTTTGTACAGTACCAGCATAACGTTCTACATTCGTGTTTTACACTTTGCCCAATCAGGGAAAACATTCCATGTGCTTAACTTACCACCTCTTTGACCTATCCTGCTTTCTTCAAGGACCTGAGGCCGTGCACTCCAAGATCTTTCATTCCATCTCCCCCTTTCAATATGCTCCCATTTAGTGTGTATTTCCTAGCTTTGTTTGTCTCCCTAAATGCATAATCTCACACTTCTCCAGGTTGAATTCCGTTTGCCACTATTCTGCCCACTCCAACAAACAGTGGTTATTATTCTGCAGTTGGCAACCATCTGCTCAGCCAACTTTTGTGACCTGCAAATTTCCCAATTCAATTCCATTTGCAATAAATGGTAATATTCCATTAGTTTTCCTAAATACAGTAAACTTTTTATTATCTGGCACCTATGGGACAAGTGTGTGCCAATTGATCAAATATTCTGGATAATCAAAAGATCCATGTAATCAATCTAAAAACACACACTAACTAATAGAAATGTAATGCAGGGGTAATACACATCACTTTTATCCTTCACTTACAGCATAAATCACTTAACTGATAATGCACCTTAAATAAAAGTGACTGGCAGAGAGCATCCTCACTCACATCCTTAATTGACTACTTGGACATCATGGTATTCAAGGAGAAATTGACTCAAAATTGAATCAGCTGTTATTTGTACAGTAAACTTTTCTGTATTTGAGGGGTGGTAACTTCTGCTGGTTTATCAAGAATGCCAGTTGAAACAAAAGTTTGCTGCACTTGCTACACCAGCATGGTCAGCTTTTGTGATTTATGCACAAGGATACCCAGGTCTTCCTGCATTTAAGGGTTCTGCAGTCTCTCACCGTTTAAATTTTTTTTTTATTCTTGCCAACATTGATGATTTCAGATTTTCACACATTATATAGCATTTGCCACTTTGCCCACTCACTTAACCTACCTATTTTTGTACTAAATAAAAACTGAACGAACTGTGGATGCTGTAAATCAGGAACAAAACCAAAGTTGCTGGATAAGGTCAGCAGATCTGGCAGCACCTGTGAAGGAAAAAAGAGTCAACGTGTCGGGTCCGGTGACTCTTCCTCTGAACTTCCTTTCCTATTTTTGTAACCTTGCTGTCTTTACAACTTGTTTTCCTGCCTATCTTTGTGTCATCAAAATATTAGCAGCCATACCTTTAGTTCCTTCATCCAAGTCATTCATATAAATTGTAAACAGCCAAGTTTCCAGCACTAATCATCGTGGCAAATCACACATCACATCTTGCCAATCAGAAAATGACTCCTTTATGCCTGCTTTGTTTCTTGCTGGTGAGCCAGTCTTCTACTTATTCCAATATATTAAGATTTTCTTTTCCACATAACTTTTGATGTGGTATCATGTCAGATATCTTCTGGAAATCTTAAGTATAGCATATATACAGTTTTTTCTTTATTCACAACACTTGTTCAAGTTTTTGGGTAAAACGATATGTTTCTCGTCATCTTTAGAAGTTTACATTTTAAGAGTTATGCACCTCTGTTTCGGCCATCTTTCCCCCACCTTTCCTCATGACTTTCCCCACTCAGTCTGTCACCTTCTGAGAAGTTGCTTGCTTTTGCTTTTTCCAACTGAAGTTAGTTCAATTTGACAGTTCTCTGTAATTGTCATGGAGCTGTTTTTAATGTTGGAAGCTTGATTTGTGTGGTTTCTTTTAGGTGAATCAATTCCTTCTCACCACCACAACAATGCAGTATGGACTCTGGGGAGCTGGTTGCTTGAGCATTAATAGCCATTAGTTTATGAAATGTAGAAAACAGCAGGGTCGTTAAAATAGATTGCTGATTTCCAAGGCCCAAAGCTACAACTCCTGAGTTGCTGGTGTCCTGACTCCCACTCGACTGTTCACTGCCTTAGAATTCTTGCCAATAATTGAGGTTCCAACAGAGTATGAATGTTGCTTTTTAAAATTCAGTTACAGTCATGTACATTGCTCCTCTGCTTAATTGGAAAGAGCTAACGCAACTAATTTATGGCAAAGTTGTTTCAGTTTAATAAGATTCAAGAATTGAATGTACTGGATATCAATCAATTTCACAAGAAAAGCAACCACAAACTGCAAAATTAGAAAGTATGCATTGGCTAAGTAAAGCCATGTGAAAATTATTCATTTACTTTACCTGGCTCAAGCAGGGTTAAGGAACAAATTTACCTTAAAAATCAGAGTAATAGGTTGTCTATGACTTTGATTATTTGGAGCTTATATTTTGGATTTAAAATATTAATGTCCAGTTATTATAGTGTGTAGTAGATACAGTAATTAGTATGATCACTACACCTCATGATTTATTCAATCTTCCTTTGCAGTCATGCCCTTGAGAGAGAGGAAGAAATTGTATTGAGGCTACTGATCTTGATTTCTGCCTTCTAATCCAAAGAGGTTCAAAGCTTCCATTCATAGTTTTGATTTTTGCTATTCTTGCTGGGGTATTATTTATTTTTATTTCTCTCTGCCCACTCCATTTAGCATTTTACTCAAATGTAAACTCACTCCAAAAACAGTCTAACTTGTATAATTTTTCCTGGCGTGATGTTCGTCTCTAGATGCTGCCAATACATTGATGTGACAAATTGAAGCAATATATTTGATCCACAGTTTGAAAAAAACTTGTCAGATTGGTTTTCCGGGATTTATCTAACTTTGGATAACTTTGATTTCTTGTGCAACTTCAATGTTTTGGGATATTACCTGCTCAATCTTGCAGTTCCATATGAAGTATAGAATTTATAACACACAAAAAGGCCACTTGACCTAACACACATGGAGCATTTCTCTGAGACAGCTATGAATTTAGTCAGATATCTTAGTCTCGTTTGAAACTTTTCTTCAACGCTTCATGTTTTTTCCTAAAAAAGTTTCAGCTGAATATTTTGAGCCAGATTTTCCTGTCATAATAATAATGAGAATGATTGTTCTTTCCGGTATGTGTGTGTAGTTGGTACAGCAATTTGAAGTGAGCACGGTTAATCGTGAATCTTAATAAATTGCTGTCTAAGATGTGCTGCTCCCCTGTTAACTTCATGCAAGTTATAGTTCATTACACGAAAGTGCTATTTTGTGTGGTAAACTTAACACAGGAAGTTGTCTTTTCATTTCAAGCAGATATACCCTCTTAACAAACTGATTTCTAATCATGCCGGTCAACCCCTCTGGCACTGAAAATTTAACAATTACAAGCGTGGAATACCGCTCCTTGAAGTATTAATTACCTTGAAATTTTTTTTTGACAATGAAATCGCCTATGCTAAAGTAGCTACCTTCTCAACATTCTCATTTGTTGTTCCACAATTCTTAAATCTGATTGTGACTGGTCTGTTTGTGCTCCAAAGTCCTGTCAACATCCCTACCCTTGAACATTTGATTCCCTGACTTAACAGTTCCCTACCATCCCTTTTGAATAATGGTGCCATGTTAGCTGTTCTCCAGTCATCTGGCACCTCTCTTGTGTTCAGAGGGAACTTGAAAATTAGTGTCAGGGGGCCCCCCCTCTGCTGCCTCCCACAGCAGCCTGAGATAGGTCTCAGAGATAGTAGGAACTGCAGATGCTGGAGAATCTGAGATAACAAGGTGTAGAGCTAGATGAACACAGCAGGCCAAGCAGCATAGCAGGGGCAGGAAGGCTGAGGTTTTGCGGCTAGACCCTTCATCAGAAAAGGGTTTTCTGATTTTCATTTTCTGATGAAGGGTCTAGGCCCGAAACGTCGGCCTTCCTGCTCCTGCGATGCTGCTAGGCCTGCTGTGTTCATCCAGCTCTACACCTTGTTATCTGAGATAGATTTCATCTAGGTTTGGGGACATGTCCAATTTCAAGCCTGCCAAAACAGCAAATCCCTCTACCTTACAAGTTGTAATTTATTCAAGTATGTCACAGTCCTTTTCCCTGATTTCTATACCTACATTGTTCTTCACTATTGTGAACACGGATGTACTCATTTAACACCTCAACTACATCTTGTAGCTCCACTCTCAGGTTGCTACTTAAGTCCCTAATGGGTCTCTCTCACTCCTTGGTTACCCTATTGCCCCTAATCTATTTCTAAAAATGCTTTTGAAATTTCCTTTGTTTTTTCATACCCCCCCTCTTGCTTTTCTTAATTTACTTCACCCCCTACACCTCTAGGGCTTCTGAGTCCTCAGTATCTACCATAAACTTCCATATTTTCCGTATCCAATTCTTTTTACACTCCCAGACATCTCAGATTTTCTGGAATTTTTGGTCCCACTCTAACTTTTAGGAATGTATTGGCCCTGCGGACTCCCTGTTTCCTTTTTGAAAGGTTCCCAACTGCTCTTGTGATTTTCCTTCACGTAGCTGCTCCTCGTCCAGATTGGCTAGATCCTGTCTTATTGCATTAAAATTGGTCTTCCACAATTCAAAACCTTATCTTCTGGTCTGTCTTTGTCCTTTTCCCTGGCTACCTTAAATCTTAGCGAGTTAGAAGAACCTAAGAAAAATGACCAGGCCATTCGACCCTCCAAGGCTGCCCCAGGTTTCAGTTCTTTTTTTCATGCCAGCTCAGTACTGCTGCCAACTCCCTATTTCAACCACCTTTTTAAATTTGTTTAAAAACTCCTTTTCATGATTAACTTCCCCCCCGCCCTAGTTTTCAGGTCGAGAATTCAAGACATGTACTGCCTGCTGGGAAAAATATTCCTTTGCTTCTCAATTTGGAATTGGTGAGAACCCATCTTAGACATTGTGTGGAATTTTGATCTCCTCATTTAAGAAAGAATGTAAATGCAGTGGAGGCTGTTCAGAGGAAGTTTACTGTAACTGATACCTGGAATGAGTGGATTGCCTTATGACAAAAGATTCGACAGGCTGGACTTTTTTTCACTGGCGTTTAGAAGACTGAAGGGTGATATGATTTTTAAGATCCTCAATGGTCTTGACAAGGTGAATGTGGAAAAGATGTTTTCTTTTGCGGGGGACTTCAGGACAAGTGGACATGGTTTTAAAATTTGGGGGTCACCCTTTTAGGACATACATGAGAAAAATTTTTCACTTTGAGGGTTGTATAACTTGGGAAGTCTGTCTCAGGTGGATATTTTAATATATTTGAATATTTTAAGGTGGAGGTAGGAAAATGCCGGTGAGTCTAACATCAGCGGAACGGAAACTATTGGAGATATTCTGAAGGACAGAGGCAAGGATTCGTCAAGGATATTCAGCATGGCTTTGTCAGATGGAGATCATGTCTGTCAGCTTTGATTGAAAATTTGGAGGAGATGACTAGTTGCGCGGATGAGGGTGGTGCAGTGGATGCAGCCTGACATGGACTTCAATAGGGCTTTTGACAAGGTCTCACACAGGAAACTATTGAGGGAGGGGTGGAACCCAGGACAACTTAGCAAATTAGATCCAAAATTGTCTTAATGGCAGGAAGCGCAGCGTGATGGTTGAAGAATGTTTTTGTGCTTCTGTCCAATCACAGCATTTGGTGTTGAGTCCCTTGCTGTTTGTAGTGTACATTAATGATCTTGACATGCATATAGAAGTGTGGTCAGCAAGTCCACCAGTGACGTGAAAATTTTTGCTGTGGCAAGGAAGAAAGCCATCAAATATGAGCAGTATAAACTGAATGGGCAGAACAATAACAAAAGGATTTTAATTCAGCTAAGTATGAGGAGATGCATTTGGGAAGGTGAGCAGTTCAAGGGACTGCATGTTGAATGGTAGGATCCTGGAACGTATCAATGGTCAGATGGACCTTGATGTGCAAGTCCATAGATCCTTGAAAGCAAAAGCACAGGTGGATAAGATGGTTAAGAGGTATATGCGATATTTGCCTTTATCAGTCAAGGCCATGAATACAAGAGCAGGGAGACCATAATGGAACTGTCGCAACATTGGTTAGGCCATTGTTGAGTACTGTGTGCACTGTGGTTGCCACATATAAGAAGGATGTTATTTCACTAGAGAGGATGCAGAGGAGATTCACCGCACTGTTGCCTGGGATGGAGTATTTCAGCTGTGAAGAGAGACTGGATAGGCTGGACTTGTTTTCCTTAGAGCAGAGAAGGCTGAGGGGGTGATCTGATTAAGGTATACAAAATTATGATGGGCATAGATAGGAGGAAACTTTTCCCTTTAGCAAAAGGATTAATAACCAGGGGCAAAGATTTGAAGTAAAGGGCAGGAGATGTAGAGAGGATTTGAGGAAGCTGTGTTTTTTTTAACCCACAGCTTTGTGGGTATCTGGAAGTCACTGCCTGAAATGATGATGGAAGCAGGAGCCATCACAACATTTAAGTCGTATCTCGATGATCTGTTGAAGTGCCATAGTATACAAGGTTGCAGGCCAAGTGCTTAGAGTACATAAGTACTTGATGACAGTGTGGGTACGATGGGCTAAAGGGACTCTTTCATGCTCGTGACTCTTATGACTCATTTCTCTTGCTTGTCTCTGAGCCATGCATTCAGTTCTCAAATCGTATTTATCCTTTTCCAATTTGCATGTGGCTCAGATAACTCCAGCAATTAATAACTTTGAAGTTCTGCTGTTTAATTTAGCACATGAATTCTAATGCTTCCCTCAGGATAACCTCTTTCCTAGTTCTACCAATGTCATTGGTATTAATGTGGACTATGACCACTGGATTGTTCCCTCCCCAATGCAAGTTTGTCTTCAGCCCCAAAGTCCTGGCACCAGGCAGACAACACAGCTGTGTGGACTGCACGCTTAGCTGCAGAGAACAGTATCAATCATGGCATCCTATTTAGCCCATCAAGTCCATACTGTCCCTCCAAAGAGCATTCCACCCAGACCCAGCCTCCTTACCCTGTACCATAACCCTGCATCTACCCTGGCTAATCCACCAAGCCTGGACAATTTAGCATGGCCAGTTCGCCTAATGTGCACATCCTTGGATTGTGAGCGGAAACTGGAGCACCTGGCTGAAATTCTCAATGACACGTAGAGATGGGAAGACTTCACACAGTCACCCAAGGCTAAAATCGAACCCGGATCCCTGGCACTGTGAGGCAGCAGTACTAACCATTGAGTCACCATGATGCCCTCACTATCAACCTCTCTCACTACACTACGCAGTGCTACCACATTACTTCTTACTCCCCCTTTTGAACAGCTTCCTGTACCATGGTGCCATGGCCACTTAGCTCATCCATCCGACAGCCATCACTCTCATCCAAACAAGTGAGAAAACCTTGAGCTAGTTGGACAACTGGAAAATCTGAGGATCTCTGTTCAAGCAAGGGGCTTGGTTGAGAAGGTGGGACCTTTTGTGGTGACCTCGGAGAGTATGGGAATTGAACATGCATCACAAACCAGCTGTCCAGCAACTGAGCTAACAGACCTCCCCAACAAAAATAACACAGGCAAATCAAATTAGAACAATTTAGATAAACATCAATTGGTTAGTTTTTGATGTAACTCTCTCTTTCTCTCACCTCTCTCCACTCCCCCGCCCCCGCCTCCGGCCCTCTGTGTCTGTGTCTGTGTCTCTGTCTCTCCCTCTGTCTCTGTCTCTCTCTACTCCTCATCCCTCCCCCAATTCTGCAAAGAAATTGCAGCAGCTACAAAGGAATATGGATTTTTGTGTGTGGAGCAAAGCGTTAATGTTATCTGTTGATATACCTGCTGTGCTAAATGGACTGTAATGCCATTGGGAAGCCAAAGTAATGGTTGTTAGAGAAGCATAGTGCATAGTTAAGAATGGTACCGTAAGCTTTGCTGTTTACCTTCTATGTGTATTTGTGTCTCCTAGCAACTTCTACGTGAGATGCAGCAGATGGCCAGTCGCCCTTTTGCCACTATCAGTGTTGCCTTGGAGACCGAAGAGGAGCCACCTGATCTCATTGGTGGAAGCATCAAGGTAAGCATTGGTCACTTTGTTTGCCATTGTTTTAATGAACTGTTGATAAATCACATTCTACTTGTGCAACTGGGTTATTTGGTTCCTTTTTGTTCACTTTCACAAAATTTACAGCTGTACCCAGTGTTTATTAAGATTTGTGGTATAGGGCTGTCAACTTAAATAACATTGCCTGCCTTCATTCCCTGTACCAGCATGGTATGCTGCATACAATACTGCGATCAAATCTGAGTTAATTCATTAGGGTTCAGTGCTTCTCCCTGGAAGAGGAGGAAAGGCAGTGAGCAAATAAAGGGATTTAAAAAGTAACAGTTTGTTTTACTTAGTTGAAAGTAATGACCTTTAGGTTTTCATGAATTATTTCAGTGACGTGAGACACAGGAGCATCTACCCAATAATGTGGAAAATTGCCCACGGTATGTCCTGTACACAAGAAGCAGGACAAATCCAACCTGGACAATTATTGCCTCATCAGTCTACTCTCGATCATGAATAGAGAGAGAGAATGGGTCATCAAAAATGATATCAAGCAACTCTTGCTTAGAAATAAAAGGCTCCACTCATGCCCAGGTTGGCTCCAGACCTTATTACAGTCTTGGTACAAACATGGACAAAAGTGCTGAATTCGGGAGATGAGGTAGAGTGACAGCCCTTGACATCAAGGCCACATTTGACCAAGTGTGGCTTCAAGGAGACCGAGGGTAAAACTGGAATCAGTGGGTGTCAAAGGACGAACTTTCCTCTATTTGGAGTCATACCTGGCACATAGAAAGATGGTTGCGATTGTTGGAGGTCAGTCATCTCAGCTCTAGGCCATCTCTGCTGGTGCTCCTGAGAGTAGTGTCCTAGGTCCAACCATCTTCAGCTGCTTCATCAATGACCTTCCCTCCATTATGAAGTCAAGTGGGAACATCTGCCAATGGTGGCACAATGTTCAGCACCATTTGTGCCACCTCAGATAATGAAGCACACCATGGTCAAATGCAACAAGATCAGGGCAATATCCAAATTGGGGCTGACATGTGGCAAGTAACATTTATGTCACACAAAAGCTAGGCAATGACTATCTCCAATAAGAAACAATCTAAAGACTGTCCCTTGCCATTCAATGGCCTTACCAACACTGAATCCCCTGCAATCAATGTCTTTGGGGTTATCATTGACTCAAAAGTCAACTGGACTCACCATATTAATACAGTGGCTACAAGAGCTGTGGTGGCTCAGTGGTTAGCACTGCTGCCTCGTAGTGCCAGGGACCTGGGTTCAATTCCACTCTCAGGCGACTGTTTGTACGGAGTTTGCGCATTCTCCCCTTGTCTGCGTGGGTTTCCTCCCACGGTCCAAAGATGTGCAGGCTAGGTGGATTGGCCGTGCTATATTGCCCATAGTGTCCAGGGATGTGCAGGGTTAGCCAGGGAAATGTGGGATTACAAGAATAGAGTGGGGGGGGTGGGTCTGGGTGGGACGCTCTTCAGAGGGTCGGTGTGGATTTGATGGGCTGAATGGCCTGTTTCCACACTAGGGACTCTATCTAACTGTTAAAGAGCAGATCAGAGGCTGGGAATACTCCTGCCAGTAACTTAGCTCTTGACTCCTCAAAGCCTGTTCATCATTTACAAGGCACAAGTCAAAAGAGTGATACAGTACTCCCCACTTGCCTGCTTGGGTACAGCTCCAACAACACTCAGAAGCTTGACACTATCCAGGACAACACAGCCCATTTGTTTGGCACCACATCCACAAACATCCATTCCATCCACCACTGACGCTTAATAGCAACAATGTGTACAACCTACAAGATGCACTGCAGAAATTCATCAAAGATCCTTAGACCTGCACGCTCCAACTCCAAAACTACTTCCATATACAAAGGTGAGGGAAGTAGATACATAGGAACACCGCCACCACCTGCGATTTTTTTTTCACTATTCCCTCTCTGTTGCTGGGTCAAAATCCTGGAATTCCCTCTAAGGGCATTGTGGGTCAAATGACTAACCTGTACTTTTAAGTTTTCTGTCTGCCTCTTTTCCTGAATAGAGCGTGACACTTTAGTTTGTCAATCCACTCGGATGTTTCCCAGGAGGTTTGATAATTATAAACAATGCAATCACTGTCTTTGCAGCCATTTCTTTTAAAACCCGAAACAAGCCTCTTCCAAATTGTGCAAACACAGTTGAAAGAACCAATTTCTAAAGAATTTACTGCTGCTGCAAGATATCTGTTCTTGTGAAAAGTATATTAATCATACTTTGATAGGTACTGACATCCCCAGTTTGGACATGGATGCACTCAATATTTCTCAGGACACCATCGATTACTTGTCAAATACCCAAACTATTTCGAAACCATGGGAAATCTGGACAGAATAGCTGTTAGGAATTGTTCCCTTTGGTGAAATAGCATAAGAACACAAGTTGTTAAGATCTGGGACTTACTGCTTGAGAGTGTGATGGAAGCAGACTCGATCATGGCTTTGAGTAGGATATTAGATACCATAAACTGTGGCATATATATCAACCCAGCATATAAGATGAGTCAATGCTTCTGGCCCCAAAGCCAAGTTTTCACATACACTCAGCACACGCTGACATATATCTGAACAGAGAAAACTTAGAGATTTGTCTTAGACATGAAGGTCCATGCTGTTGTAAGAACATAAGAACTAGGAGCAGGAGTAGGCCATCTGGCCCTTCAAGCCTGCTCCGCCATTCAATAAGATCATGGCTGATCTTTTTGTGGACTCAGGTCCACTTACCCGCGTTCTCACCGTATCCCTTAATTCCTTTATTGTTCAAAAAAAATCTACCTTTTTTTAGAAACGTTTGTTGAAGTAGCATCAACTACTTCACTGGGCAAGGAATTCCATAGATTAACAACCCTCTGGGTAAAGAAATTCCTTCTCAATTCAGTCCTAAATCTGCTCCCTCTAATCTTCAGACTTATCTTTCAGTTAATATACTATGAACTTATTTTCTGACTTTTTTTCTGTTCAGCTCTAACTTTTAAAGTTTTCAAAGTCAGGCTTAATATTGATTCTGAAAAATTGCTTTCTTTGTTTGCAGTGAACTCTGCTTAAACTCAATTACAGCAGCGAAAGCTTGACATATTGCCAAGATCTGAGCTCAGGTGGATCAATATGGAAAATACGTGCTTTAGGGAATCCCATATTCAACTGCCTTTCCACCACTATGTAGGATCATTTTGAACCACAATCTATTGAAACCAGTAATTACATCCAAAAATGGTGACACATCAAAGAGGAAGACAAATTCCACCATAGCAGCTGCGATGATCCAGAGCATTCTAAATAAAACCATTCCTAAAATGTCAATTTTCCCTCCCTCCACTGTTAAGCAGATAAAATTTCCAGTTTTTGTTAAAAACTAATCCATTCTTCCTTGGGCCGTGCCTTATCGGTGCACAATGCTTAATTGAAATCCATCCATTAGTTTTTGAGATATAGTATATACCAGCAAATGGGAGAACAAATCAGCACAAACATTGCCACCGCCCACCCCCAGTGGCGAAGATAATTAAATGAAAAATTAGCATTTTTACTTTAAGAAGCTGGTTAGGATTTGGATTTTTCTGTCACAGCTTTTGAAGTAGAGTTTACATTGAAGAGTAAGCAGAAGAGTTAAATAAACTAGCTGGTTAAAGGAGAAAAACACCGACGCAAGCTAAGTGGCTTGTTTCTGTGCTGAAGCATTCTGTGATCCAGAATAATTAATATGTGCTCCCAATTATAACATTATGTCTTTGCTTGACTCATAAGGGCTTTCAAAGTGGGATGGAAGAGCATCTGTTTTCACACTTGATGTTTGCCTGGGTTATTGTGATGGTAGAGTGCATTGTCAGCAGTGCTGCTTTTCAAGTGAGGTGTTAAACTAACGTCAAATTTGCATTCACCCCACCACTCCTTTCATCTCTCATTTGAAAATCTCCATTATCTATCACTTTTTCCAAGAATGATTAAAAACATTTCTCTGGGATGATGAGGATGACACACAGAATCTATGAGGGTGAGTGGGCAAAAATTTAGCAGATGGAACATAATGTAACTTTGCACATATGCACTTTGGCAGGAAGAATAGAAGAGCTGGGTTTTATTTAAATGGAAAAAGACAGCAGAAAGCTGCAGCGCAGGGATTTGGGCGTTTTTGTACAGGAATTACAATAGAATATCATATAAGTTCACTGGGTAATAGGGAAGTAAATGGACTTTTGGCCTTTATTTAAAACGGCGTGGAGAAATAGGACAGCCTCACTAAAACTATATAAGGCACTGGTCAGGTCACATTTTCTGAAGAAAGGTCTAGGCCCTAAACGTCAGTTTTCCTGCTCCTCTGATGCTGCTTGGCCTGCTGTGTTCATCCAGCTCTACACCTTGTTATCTATTTTAGTCAGATCACATCTGGATTGCTGGAAACAGTTTTGGCATTGATTTATGAAAGATATATTGACATTGGATATAGTTCAGAGAATATTCACTTGGGTGATTCCTGGTATGGAGGGATTTTCTTATGAGGAAAATACACTACAGCCTATGGACTGCAGCAGGTCAAGAAAGCAGCTCATCACCACCTTCTCAAGGGCATCTAGGGATGGGCAATAAAGGCTGGCCAGCCAGTGATGCCCACATACCACCAGTAAATAAAGAAAAAATAAGTAGTTTGGGCTTGTACTCACTGGAGTTCAGAAAAATGACAGGAGACCTGACAGAAACATACAAGATTCTTAGGGGACTTGACAAAGTAGATATAAGGAGATTGATACCCTTGTGAGGGAGCCTTGAACCAGAAGGTATAATCTCAAAGTAAGGGATGCCCATTTAAATTCCAGAAGAGGAGGACTTGTTTTTTTCTTAGAGAGCAGTGTATATGTGGAATTTTTTAATGCAGAACACAGCCAAGCCTGGGTCATTAAGTATTTTCAAAGCTGAGATTAGAATTTTAATCAGTGAGGAAATCCACGGTTATGGGGACAAGTCAAGAAAGTGGAGTTGAGGATTATCAGATTAGTCATGATCTCATTGAGTGATGGGGCATTCTCAGTGAGCCAAATGAAATACTCCTGCTCTCAAATCTTATATTTTCGCTGTTGCTCTACCCTAAACCTTTGTACTTATCCTCTGTGATTTCAACTTCCGTTTGAACTCAGCTTGCTGTCTCTCCTGAGTTCACTACGCCATATCATCTCTCAATCTCTCTCTCCATGTGAACTCCCCAACCCCTATTCAGGGCCTGAACTTTGCTATGTCACATGCTATTTCCAGTCCCATTGTATCAATCACAAATAAGGCTATCTGTAATCTCTTCCTTGTTTCACTTTATACTAACATCCCTTTTCCATGCCCAAACTCTACTTTTTTTATCAGTCCCTGAAGAGATCTGTACTTTCAAAATCCCAATTGCTCAAACTTTGACAATCCGTTGGACACAACTTTTCTGCAGGAACAATAACATAACCCCTTTCTTCTTTGATACTATATCCTGCATAAATCCATTACTCTGTCTTACCCTTATAGTTCCTCCAGTATGGTTCTTATCTCTGTTCCTTGAGGTCACTGTGTCACAAATTTGAACAAAACCTGGTAATCTCTGGATTATTTCCTGTGCCATGTGCGACTGAGTTTGGGAATAGGAGATTAGTCCAGACAAATGTGTGGCTGCACAGAGAGTGTAGGAGGGAGGATTTTAGATTTCTGGGACTTTGGGACCGATTTTGGGGATGGTGGGGCTTGTACAAGGTGGATGGGTTATCACGGAACAGTATCCTTACAGTGAGGTTAGGGAGTGTTTAAACTAAGTTGGCAGAGGGTGGGATCCAGAGAGAATGTTCAGCAGGGGAAGATTGATGGTCAGAATTAGAAGGGACAGCAAGTGAGTAAGAAAGACATAGATGTTGTAGGCCAGTTAAAACACAAGGGGCTTTTATGAGGTTGGATGGTATTTGTTAATGCGAGGATGCTAACAAACAAGGTAGATGGATTGAGGGCACAAATTAAAACGTGGTACGACACTATTGCTATCACTGAGGCATGACTGTTGGGGGTCGGGGGTGGGAGGGGTGAAGGGGTGGTGGTGTTCTAGCCGCTCAATAGTCCAGGATACAAGGCCTTCAAGTGAAACATGGAAGGCAATAAAAGAGGAGAAGGTATCACAATTTTGATCACAAAGTAAGGAGGGATGAAATGTTAGAAGGCTCCTCTAATGAAGCTATATGCGTAGAACTTAGAAACCAAAAAGGAGCAGTCACATTGTTGGGAGTGAACAAATTGGCCTCCTAACAGTTCGATAGAAATAAAAGAGCAGATATGTAGGTAATTTTCAGGGAAATGTAAACCAATAAGATAGCAATAGAGGATTTCAACCTCCCCAACATTAAATGAGGTAGTCGTTGTGTGAAACACTTGGAGGGAGCGAAATTATTAAAATGCATGCAGGCCAGCTTTTTAAGCCATCACATAGAAGGCCCTACAAGAGGCAGCCCTAGACTTCATTTTAGATAATGAAGCTGGGCAAATGTTTGAGTATCAGTGGGTGAGCAGATAGTGATCATACCTCTGTTTGTTTGTTTCAAGATTTTTATTGAAAAGGATGAGGATGGGCCTGAATTCAAAATTCTCAACTGGGAGAAGGCTGATTTCATGGTCCATCTGATCCTCTGTGCTTCCCAGGTTCTTACGGTTCTTCATGTATTCCCTTGCCTTTTTTGTTCTACCCAAGTGTATAAACCCACATTTGGCTGGATTGAATTCCATCTGCCACTGATCAGCCCATTTACATCATCCTGTAATCAAAGGCTATCCCCTTGTCACTATTTACCACCTCAAGAATTATTGTATCATTTGCAGACTTATTGATCAACCCTCTTAGATTTATGGCTATATCATTTATACAAACCACAAACAGCAAGGCTCCCAACACTGACCCCTGTGGACACAGTTCTAGTCAGAAAAATACCACTCCACCATAACCCTCTATTTCCTACCATTAGGCCAGTTGTGGGTTCAATTTGTCAAATTTCCTTGGATCCTGTAGGCTCTGACCTTTTCTATTAGTCTCCCAGGCAGAACCTTATCAAAAGCCTTGCTGACGTCCAAATCAACTATATCAAAAACATTGCCTCTCGGTAGTCCAAACATCAGAGCTGTGTCTGAGAGTCAAAAAGACAACTGCCTTATATACAAAGATGTTGGTATCAGCACAGATGTAAGTCACCAAATACTCTTATCCTTAGGCATGCAAAGACAGTGCTTTTGATGTTAACTTTTGACTGATGTCTCCCCTAACAGGGGAAATGTTCCACTTTTGGGAAGATTTTCGCCATTGATGTTAGTGGAACTTGTCCTGGGAATGGTTGGTTAGTCTTCTCAAGAGTCTTCTTGAGGTTGAATTTGAGACTAATTCGTTGAGTATTTTGTGAAGGCAATAGCAAGGCTTGAAGACTCTTCGCAAGAGCAGAGATGACATTGTCATTCACATATTGAAGTTCCCCCGAGCGAGTTTGGTGTTGTTTTCTTCTTGGATTTCAACTGCTTGAGATTGTTTACAAGATGGACAAAAACTTTTTAATGTCCACGTCCTGGGGCATTTGTTTTTGGAGAGGGCCCAACTACTGGAAAATGTGATTAGAATAGTTAGATATTTGATGACTGGCACAGGCATGATGGGCCAAAGCACCTCTTTCCGTGCTGTATATCCTCTAACTCTCTACGATGAAGAATGATGGCAATTGAGGTGAAGTGAGAGTGACTGTCCTTGATATCAAGGCCATATTTGATCAAGTGTGACTTAAAGGAACCCTAGCAAAACTGGAATCAATAAGAATCAGGAGAAAACTTTCCGCTGGTTGGAGTCATACATGTCATAGGATGATGACTGCAGTTGTTAAGCATCAGTCATTTCAGCTCCAGGACATCTGCACGAGCTCCTCAGGGTAGTGTCCTGGATGCAACCATCTTCAGCTCCTTGATAAATGACCTTCTGTCCATCCTAAGGTCAGAAGTGGGGATGTTTGCCGAAGATTTCACAATGTCCACCAGCATTTGCGACTCCTCAGTTACTGAAGCAGTCCATGTTCAAATGCAACAAGATCTGGACAATCCCCACCACTCCCAACCTGCATTCACCAATCACCATCCCACCTACATTCCCCAGTCCCACCCCTTCTTTATATTTATTTCCCAGCTCCTTTCCCCCTCCCCATTTCTGAAGAAGGGTCCCAACCTGAAACATCAACTTTCCTGCTCCTCTGATGATGCCCCACCAGTTGTGTTCCTCCAGCTCCACACTGTATTGTCTCTGACTCCAGCATCTGTAGTACTTGCTATCTCTGGACAATATCTTGACTTGGACAGAAAGGCAAATAATATTTGTGCCACACAAGTACTAGGCAATGAACATGTCCAATAAGAGACAATCTAACCACTACACTTTACCATCACTGAATCTCCCACTATGAACAGCTTGGTGGTTACCATTGACCAGAAACTCAGGTGGACTCACCATACACATCGTGGCTATAAGAGCAGGTGGTAGTGAGCTGCTGCCTTGAACTGCTGGACCTACACGTGCTGTAGGTTGACCCACAATGCTCATAGAGAGGGAATTCCAGGATTTTGAACCAGCGACAGTGAAGGAATGATGATATATTTCCAAGTCAGGATGATGAGTGGCTTGGTAGAGAACATAAAGGTGGTGGATTCCTATCTGCTGCCCTCGTCCTTCTGGATGAGGTGGTTGTGGCTTAAGGTGCTTTCAGATGATCTTGGTGAATTTCTTCAGTGCATCTTGCAAATGGTACACACTGCTGCTACTGAGCATTGGTCATGGAGGGAGTGGATTCTTGTGAATTTGGTGCCAATCAAGCAGGCTGCTTTGTCCTGTGTGGTATCTAGCTTCTTGAGTTTTGTTGGAGCAGCACTCATTTTGGCAATCCACATTATAGGAGGGACATGGTAGCACTAGAGAGGATGCAGAGGAGATTTACCAGGATGTTGCCTAGGGCTGGAGAGTTTCCGTTATGAAGGGAGTTTGGATAGACTGTGATTGTTTTCCTTAGGACAAAGTAGACTGAGGGGGAACATGACTGAGTGATTAAAAGTAATGAGGGGCATAGGTAGTAGTCAGGAAGAAAGTTTTCCTCTTGATCATCAACCGGGGTGGCATGGACTTAAGCTAAGGGTCAGAATGTTTAGAGATATGTGGAAAAATCGTTTTGACCCAGAGGACAGTTGGAATCTGGAACACTGTGACTCTAGGCTATGACTTACTTCCAGGAAAATGGTTTAACCATTCACAGCCAGATTTGGCTAGGTCAGTTGTAACACTACAAGATCCTGCTCTTGTATGTTGTAATTGCTTTACAATTCCGAGAACATCCTGGATTGTAAAGATACCCTTCTCTTAAATTACCATCCCCTGTTGCCTCCACCTTCACATCCAGCATTATGTGTAAGGAACACAAGGACTTCTTTGTCACTAAGGTACAATACAGGAGCAGGGATGTCATGTTGCAATTGTACAGAGCTTTTTGTGTGCAGGTTTGGTCTCCTTCTCTGAGAAAGAATGGTTATGGTGGGAGTGCGACAAAGATCTATAGGAGTCACAGTAGAAGGATATGGGGCAGACCAATAAGGACTAGGATGAGGAACAATTCTCTCACCCAGAGTGGTGAATTCATCCAGTGAGTGGAATTCTCTACCATAGAAAGCAGTTGAAGAAGGACTTAGATGTAGTTCTTAGATTTAAAGGGATCAAAGGTACAGGGTCAAAGTGGGAACAGGATACTGAATGGGATGATCATGTTGAATGGCAGAGCAGGCTCAAAGGGCTGAATGGCCTATTCCTGCTCCTGTTTTCTAAGTTTTAATGAATCTCTCCATTCAGGCTTCATCCATGTCACAGTGATTCTTATCAAAACCACAATTGGCACTTGGGTTTGTAGCAACAGTAAACATTCCCTCTTTGTCTTTCTTCACCTTTCTGCAACTCTTGACAAAGCTGATCACGCCATTCTTTTCCAATTCCTCTGCACTGTTATTCCTGGGTGAGACTGCTCTTAAATGGTTCTGTTCTAGTTTATCTAATAACATTTAAGAGCATCATTTGCACTTTTCCTGCTTCAGTGCTGTTATCTTTGTCTCCCAAGGAACAATTCTTGACGCTGCCCTATTTCTCAGCTACATGTTGCCCTTGGCACCATCATCCAAAAGCAAAGTTTATTTTCACATGTACATTGTCAACACCCAACTTCACTCCACTATTTGAAACAAAAACAGAAGTTGCTGGATAAGCTCAGCAGGTCTTCAGCATTCGTGAAGAGAAATCAGAGTTAACATTTCGGGACTGGTGACCCTTCCTCGGAACTGGGTTATCCATTTCAGGATTGGCTGAGATTTCCTCCACCATTGGGAAGACTGAAACCATTATTTTTCTGTCCCTATTCTGAACTGTATTCGCTAGCTACCATCTTCACCCCTTTCCCTGGTAACTGCCTGATAGTAAACCAGTCTGCTGCAACCTTAGTGTCATATTGGGTCAAAATCCTGGAACCTCTCCAACAGTATGCTGCAACTGAGTAGCTTCAAATCACTTGCAGTGGTATAAGAAGGCAGCTCACCACATCACCTCAAGGAAAAATATAAATGGGTAATGAATGCTTGTCTTGTAACCAGTGCTCAGATCCTAGGAAGGAGGTGATCTCCAACCCACATTGGCATCATAACTAAGCCTTTGTATTTTCATCTCCCTTTCGATAATATGGCACAACTTCACCCATTTCAGCTTACCTGCTATGAAAAGCTTCATTTTATTGTCTTTGTTGCCTCTAGACTTTAAGCTGTTCCAATACTTTTTTGGCTCGTCTTCCACATTTTACACTGTGTAAACTTGAGGTCATCTAAAACTCTGCTGCCTGTGTCGTAACACAGACCAAGTCCCATTCACTTATTACTCCTGTGCTTGTTGACCTGCATTGGCTCCTAGTCAAGCAACATCTTGATTGTAAAACCCCATTCTTGTTTTCAGATCTTTCAATGGCTTCACCACTTTGCATCTCCTATTCCTCAAAACAATGTTTTAACCAATCAAAGACAACCTATAGGGTTAAAATTTAAGCCTAGCTTTGCAGTTAATTGACACTCACTAACTGGTACATTCTTCATGGCAATGCCTCTACTAATTAGAGTCCATGTACCTACAGCTAACACTTCTTTCTCATAGAGTAGAAAGTATTGTCCCCTGTACGTTGCTAATGAGTGCAAGATGAAAAGCTTTGACAAAATATGTATTTTTCAACAATATTGTGTATTTGTGTTGATGCATCTAGTAATTGGACTCTCGCAGAATCAGAATTAGAAGAAATTATCAACATCATCAATAATTATTAACTCTATTAAATGCAAAGCCACAAAACACACAGCTTTAATTTCCTAGTCACCACCTTATTTAAACTAAATTAAATTAATCATATTAACTTAAAACAACCGGTATGTTAGGAGCAAACTTTTTTTCACATAACTAACAGATTTCAGCAGCACATTAATTTGCAAGGACAAAAATAATGCTGATGAAGGGTCACTGAACTCAATATGCGAACTCCTTTTTTCTCTCCTCAGATGCTGCCAGATCTGCTGAGTTTCTCCAACACTTTAACTTTGTTTCAAATCTTCAGCATCCGCAGTTCTTGGTTTTATTAATCTGCAAGGAGTTTGATACCTCAGTAATTTCCGTTTCTCCTGGCTTTCGTATAGCTAGGCCCTTTGTTGATAGGTTTATGACCAATCAGTCCCATTGCAGCCTCCCTCACCTTATAGTCACTGGCTTCCCACACCATCTGTATAGCTACCTGCTTTTATCCATCCCCCAAACCACCAAAACAGCCACTCACTTTTCCTGCCTCTCGCCTTTCTAGCCACCTTCTTCTTGCCTCAGGCTACAGAGTGATGCATCCCTGGTCTTGCAGGTAGATGCTCATTACCCCAGCCTCACTCCACAAACTGGCAGCTTCCCCTGACCTTGTCCATCACAGATATTTACCTTTTTATTGCTCTTCCAATCACAGGCTGTTTTCCTTCTGCACTTACAAGTGACTGTCTTCAAAATTT
The DNA here is from genome assembly GCF_021869965.1 of Rhincodon typus. Taxonomy (NCBI): domain Eukaryota; kingdom Metazoa; phylum Chordata; class Chondrichthyes; order Orectolobiformes; family Rhincodontidae; genus Rhincodon; species Rhincodon typus. The sequence goes on from NW_025966293.1 coordinate 32,859, forward strand.
CTCAGTTTCACATTCCAAGGGCAGATTGTTTTCTGATTGGTCACCCCATGGTCATTTTCTTTGGGGCATTTGGGATGGAATCATCTGCTGTCCCATGTGTTTGGAATGACATGGTTACCATTGAGCAAAGGGTGACATACAAAAGCAAGTTATTAGCCACAGAAGGGCTATGCTGGAGCATGCATCTGTCAGTTCAGTAAAGTCTGGAAGACACTGTATAAAGCTTTCCCAATTACCTTTTGCACATATTTTGTGTGGTTTTGGAAACAGTGAGAAAATAAGTGTTATCCTTCGATTTAAGAAAAGTGACTTAGTGAATAGATTATAGTTTCACTGTTGAAACTGCCCATGGGATACGATTGCTGTTGGGAATTTGAAGTTGTCATTTTGTGATTAGTGCTCTTATTCTGAAGCTTAGAAAGCCTTAGAGATATTGTTCAAAAGTTATCCTACCAGCTTTACACCTTTGTGACTGAGTGGGTCTCAGTGTATATTTTTTAAAAGTTTCTGCAAGTTGCAGATTTTATGTAAGTTCCTATCCTGAGAAAATATTTAGGTAATGTAAACAGTAAGTTGCATTGATTTGCTTGCTGGAATTCATGTAACATTACAGATAACAAACCTTCAAACTGAATCACCCATGGCATTGAAGTGGCATTCTCAATACTCCTGAGAGTTATAATATAAAGAATTGGAAAGCATTTTATGCTACATTCGTTTCACTATGGTAGCTTTAATTGATTACATTACAAGAGATAAATGACACTGGGGGAAAATAGCTTTTTGGCCCATCCAGTCCACACTGGCTTTTTTTTTTAATTCACTCACTGGATAGGGGCGTCTCTGGCCAGGCAGCATTTATTGTCCAACCCTAATCGCCCAGAGGGCAGTTATGACTCCAGACCCACAGCAATGTGGTTGATTCTTATGTATCAAGTCACATGTATGCTTCCTTCCTTAAAGGACAGTTTCCTTCCTTAAAGAAAAATCGTGAACCGGGATAAGTGTTTCTGACAATCAGCAATGGATTAATGGTAAAAACCAAAAGAACTGCAGATTCTGGAAATCAGAAACAAAAATAGACAATGCTGGAAGGAGTCGGACAGTCTGGCAGCATGTATGGACAGAAATCAGAGTTAACGCTTCAGGTTCAGTGACCCTTCCTCAGAAGAGTTTCAGGATTCATGGTCATCACTAGGCTCTTAATTCCAGATTTTAGTGAATCTACATTCCACCATCTGCTGTGGTAGGATTCGAATCCAGGCAGGGTTCCCAGAACATTATCCAGGTCTCTGGATCAACAGCCTAGTGATAATACCACTAGGCTTTTGCTTCACCTTGCCTTAAATTTTGCTCCACTTGAGCTACGTCACATTTTTTCTGCTTTAAATCTGTCATTATAACCCTCTTTCCTCTGATTGTTGAGCTTCACCTTAAGAGCAAGTAAACTATTCATTTCAAATGCACCCTGTGGCAGTGGGTTGCATGTTCTTACACACATTGGGTAAAGAATCCTGAATTTACTCTTTGGTTTCTGCATGATGATCTTAACTTCACGACCTTTAGTTATGATCTTCCCATAAATGGAAACTTCTCTCATATTCAGTCATATCAAAAATATTGATAATTTTGAAGACCTTTATTTGCCTAACTCTTATTCTGTCGTCTTTATATCTCGAGCAGAGATCTAGCCTCCCCTAGTCATGCTTTACTGTTATCCATAGGAGAGAAAGGTATAGGTGGGTATTTCCGTGACTGGAGATGAGTTAAAAGTGGTGTTCCATGCAGATTGGTTTGGGAGCTTTGCTTTGTCTGATTTATATAAATGATTTGGAGGTAGGTGTTGCACATAACACTAAGCCAGGGAGCTTCCCGCAGTGGTCCCCAGCATTGCAGATACCAGTCCTCAGCCAATTCAGTTCATTCCACGTGATATCAAAAAAATGGCTGGAGGCACTGGCACTTTGACCGTCTTCCATTTTATATCCCTAAATAAGGAAGGATACATTTGTCATAGACGAAGTGCACCAAAAGTTCTCCAGACTGGTCCCTGAGATGATGAGGTTGTTGTGTGAGGAAAGATTGGGCCTACATTCTGCAGAGTTTAAAAGAATGAGAGCTGATCTTATTGAAACTTACAATCATCTTGTGTCTAAAACCAGGGAACAAAGACTCAGAATAAGGCTATATTCGACAGATTTCTAGATATTCAAGACATCAAGAAATATAAATAGCGTGCAAGAAAATGGCCTTGAGGTAGAAGATCATCCATGTTCTCGTTGATTAAAGGAGTTGGTTCAAGGAGCTGAATCAGTCTGATGACTGCTATTTCTCATGTTCCTAAGAAAATGAAAGCAATATTTAATTTCTGAAGCAATCGTATTGATTGACAGAGTAGACTTGAAGAGCTGAGTGGCCTACTCTTGTTCCTTGTTTGTACGTGTAAGTTCTTGGCCGTGCCAAGCTCCAACCTGAGCTTTGCTTAAATAGAACTCACTGTAAAAGTGTTTTTTTAAAAAACGTTGACTTTGGAAATGATAAATATGAAAAGAAATGATGAAACAATGTAATGACAATATAGAACCTTATCTAAGTGCAGTTTGCGAAAGGGTCAGGGTGTATTTGAATGCTAAATCTGCAAATACCTCTATAAAAAGTAGAATCATAGAATTCCTACAGTGTGGAAACAGGCCATTTGGCCCCCAACAGACCGCCCCTCCGAACAGCATCCCATCCAGGCTGATACCCCTACCTCAGCATTTCCCCATGTCTAACCCACCTAAACCTAAACATCCCTGGTCACTACAGGCAATTTAGCATGGCCAGTCCACCTACCCTGCACATCTTTGGACTGTGGGAAGAAACCGGAGCACCCAGAGGAAACCCACGCAGACACGGGGAGAACGTGTAAACTCCACACAGACAGTCGCCCAAGGCTGGAATTGAACCCAGGTCCCTGGCGCTGTGAGGCAGCAGTGCTAACCATTGAGCCACCGTGCTGCCCCAAGTAGTTTTGGCAAAATTTTAGGACAGAATTCCAAAGCAGTCTACTGCTTTGTGCACAACTGCAGGTTAATTAATTAAATAGCATCATTTGACTCAGTAGAATTTCCACAGAACACTTTGTAATTTGCAACATTGTCTTCATGTGTGGCTTTTATACATTTTTATTTGTTCATAGGATCTGGGTATTGCTAGCAGGACCAGCATTTGTTGGTATTCCGGAATTGTCCTTGAATTGAGGGGTTTATTAGGCCATTTCAGAGGGTAGTCAAGCATCATGGTGAGAGTCGAGAGCCATGTGGGTCAGAGCAGGTAAAACCAGTAGATTTCGCATTAAATCAAATTGGTGTTATAACAATCAATTATTGTCTCAACAATAATGCCCTTGAAACTAACTTACATTTTCAGATTTTTGTTTGCTGCTGTGGTAGTATTTGAATCTGTGTTGCTAGGATGTCAGTCTGGGTGACTAATCCAAGGCCATGCCTCTACACCACCATCTCCTCATTTTAGAGCAAAGAAAATTACAGCTCAGGAACAGGCCCTTCGGCCCTCCAAGCCTGCAGCGCCATGCTGCCCATCTCAACTAAAACCCCCTACCCTTTCAGGGACTGTATCCCTCTATTCACATCCTATTCATATATTTGTCAAGACTTCCTTTAAAAGTTGCTGTCATATCTGTTTCCACTACCACCCGCGGCAGCAGTTCCAAGTACCCACCACCCCCTATGTTTAATGCAAAAAATTTCGAGCATTCAGTTCCTATAAATTTTGCATTATTTAATCTCGTCCTTCTACTGAATTACATAAACTTGGCTTAGTTTGCTTTGTTTCAAGTTTACACTCCAATGTAATTCCAAAGAAGCTTAAAAACCAAATGGAGCTAACAAGACGTCGCAAACCCAACACTTGTGAAAAACCAGATGCAAACTTTTCTGGCTTGCATCTTCCACCAATCTCGTGGACAAACTTAAACTCTATCTATGCAAACCATTCAGATGCAAATACCTGATGCACATTGAAAATTATAAACTCTCCATTATGCATCCATTATCATGCACAACAGGTCAAGGAGCATACAATGACTCAATACTCAATTCCAATATACAAAGGAGACTTGACAGCGATGCACTGCACTCAGCTACTCCTGATGTAATCATCTGGCTTAACCAACCTTAATTAAAATCATAATTTTTTGCTCTATATCTATATCAGCCGCAAGAAATTGCAACTGAAATATGATTCTGAATCTTGACTCTGTGTGCCTATCATACCAGGAAAACTAGCTAGTGCAGTCAAGCGCATGCATTGAATGCCTTAGAAACTTTATGCTGACTTAGACGTCATCATAAACAGAGACAGATTTATGTGTGCCCTGGGGCAAGTGTTATCATAGCCTCTGCTGCAGATGGATGACTGATGGAGGATGAGAGTATTGATGTGACCAATGTAGGTGACACTGCTGTCGGGTAGATTTTAGATGTCGGCAGTGTTTGCAATCTTGCAGCTTATCAAAATGTTTGGAAATGTAATTGTAAATTAAGAAAACGCAGTACACAAAATTACAATGAAAGTTTCAAGTTCACATCGGAAGATTCAGCTACCTGCAAGTAATCCTGGAAATTCTATACACTGAGAGCTAATTATATTGTTGACCATGTTTGACCACAGTGATTACTCTAAAGGTCTATGGTCTGTGCAGTATCACACTTGATTTGCCATGTACTGAAATTATGCCACTATATTTTCTCACCATAATGAGCCAGTCCTGCACAGCAAGTGTTTTTAAATCAAGTTTATTTGTGGCTAGAGTCCTTATTGCATTCCCACCCACACTTTCTTGTCATTATCAATTCTCTCGACAACAGAATTTCAGCATCTCGCAACGTTGTCTGATTGAGCCTTGCTTACTGACAGGTTGATGAAATAGTAAAAGTTTGAAGTTCAGTTACGGTAAACAGTCACTCCTGTGATTGCAACCTTTTGATGAAACATCTAGTCAATTTCTCATCAAGATTCTAACCTCATACTGACCATGCATTTAATCAAAGAGATTTCATTGCACCCTCGAAGTGGACAGTTCACTACAGTTGAATCAAAATTGACTACTTTTAAAAAGATTTTAATAAGAGATTCAGTCAACTTGTCTACAGAGATGAAACTCATGGTGACTGAAAAAAATCACTTTTAATTCATTGAGGAGTTGATCCTGCATCTGTTTAGATGAGCTAAATAATAGGTGATTAAGACATGGAATTTCATTAGAAGCAGGAGAATGTTTCAAAATAACCTGCTTTGTATGCTTTCCCACTTTTTCAATGTGTGGCATCTCTAAGGGACCAGTCAACTGCTTTGCGGAAAGGGCTAAAACAACAGTGTCTGAACTAAGTTCACAAGCTGCATGCAGTTTGAGTGTCCTGGCTTTCTGACCATCAAAAATCCAGCAGATTCTGCTTCATTCGTTGGTGAATCAGTGATCTTGTGACTCAGAGAATAAATTGAAGCCCAGTCTTGGGGCAGATTTAAAACAGCAGGTCTGGAGAGTATCTTATTATGAAGAAACAAAATCGAACAATGTCACAGGATAGTTGTGGGTTGACTGGTTTATGTGTGTACAGAACCTGAAAAAGGGTAATTTTTCAAAGTCTTTAAATGTCGACAACTGCTAGTAATTTTAAGCTGTTTATTAGTTTATTGGCAGCACTAAATTGATTGTGAGGTGTAATGTTTATTACTTGCAAATTAATTAGTAATTAATTAACATATAATAAAAATGGCACAACTGGTGATGCGCTGTGACTGCATAATATGGAAGCTCCCAGACGTCAGTGGGATACACAGCAAACACGTCTGCAGTAACTGTCTGTAGCTGCGGGAACTTCAGCTCCAAGCCAGTGAGCTGGAGCAGGAGTTGAATCTACACTGTTGGCACCTCAGGGAAGGGAAAGTTATGAAAGGAGTACAGTGGTAGTAGAGAAAAGAGTAGTGATGGGAATTGTTCTCTGCAGCAAAGAGTGAGAGTCCAGACAACTGCCTGGTACCAGGGTCTGAGATATTCAGTGGCCATGATCCACATCAGCACCAATGACAAGGGTAGACCTGGGAAAGAAGTTGTGCTGAGGGATTATGATCAATTATAATCTAGCTGCTAAATTATAAAGCAGAACCTGAAAGTTAATTATATCTGGATTATTATTTGAACCATGTGGTCATTGGTAAGGGGCAAATAGATTGGAGTAATTAATAGATGGCTCCAAGACTGATGTAGGGAAATGCATTAAGATTCATGTCAATTGTGCACGAGCAGCAATACTGGGAAATGTGGGATCTATAGCTTTGCAATGGTCTAGACCGGAACTGTATCTGTCATGGCATTCTAATGAGCTATATAACAATTGAAGTAGAGAGTTAACCTAAATGAGGACACTGAGGAATCAAGTGCTACAGTTGAGGCAGAAAAGCAGTAGTAATAAGGAAATTAGGGGAGGCAATGGCCTAGTGATATTATTACTGGACTGTTAATCCAGAGACCCAGATAATGTTCTGGGGACCTGGGTTTGATTCCCCCACGGCAGATGGTGGAATTGAATTCAATAAATATCCGGAATTAAGAGTCTAATGATGACCATAAATCCCTTGCTGATTGTTGGCAAAAACCCATCTGGTTCACTAATGTCCTTCAGGGAACAAAACTGCCATCCTTTGCTGGTCTGGCCTACATGTGACTCCAGACCCACAGCAATGTGGTTGACTCTGAACTTCCCGATGGGCAATAAATGCTGTCTGGCTAGCGATGCCTCATTCAGTGAATGAATAAAGAAATAAAAATGAAGGCAGAGAATATGGCAGGAAGGGACAGAGGAGGAAAAAAATCTTAGAACACACCAACAGTCAAGACGCATTGTTACAAAGATAAATGATTTGGATGAAGGAATGGAAGGGTGGATTAGTAAGTTCGTGGACGATACAAAGGTGGGTCACGTTGTGGACAGTGCGGAGGGCTGTTCTAGGTTACAAAGGGACATTGATAGGATGCAGAGCTGGGCTGAGAAGTGGCAGATGGAGTTTAACCCTGAAAAGTGAGGTGATTCATTTTGGAGGGAAAAACTTGAAAGCAGAATACAGGGTTAACTGAAAGATTCTTGGCAGTGTGGAGGAGCAGAGGGATCTTGGGGTTCATGTTCACAGTTCCCTGAAAGCTGCCACCCAGATGATAGAGTTGTTAAGAAGGCGTATGGTGTGTTAGCTTTCATTAATAGAGGGATTGAGTTCAAGAGCGGTGAAGTTATGCTCTAGCTATACAAAAGCCTGGTTCGGCCCCATCTGGAGTATTGTGTCCAGTTCTGGCCTCCTCATTACGGGAAAGATGTGGAAGCGTTGGAAAAGGTGCAGAGGAGATTTACCAGGATGTTGCCTGGAATGGAGGGAAGGTCTTACGAGGAAAGGTTGAGAGCGCTAGGGCTTTTCTCTTTAGAACGATGAAGGATGAGACTTGATAGAGGTGTACAAAATGATCAGAGGTATAGATAGAGTAGACAGCCAGAGACTTTTTCCTAGGGTGGAGGTAGCTATTACGAGGGGACATAATTTTAAAGTGAGTGGAGGTAGATATAGGGGAGACGTCAGAGGTAGTTCTTTACTCAGAGAGTGGTAGGAGGGTGGAATGCATTGCCGGAGAGGGTAGTGGAGTTGACCTCATTAGGGGCATTTAAGCGGCTATTAGATAGGCATATGGATGATAGTATAAAGTAGGGGTGGAGGTTAGATAGACCTTAGGATTAGGATAAAAGTTCGGCACAACATCGTGTGCCGAAGGGCCTGTACTGTGCTGTACTGTTCTATGTTCTAACATAAGAAATAGGAGCAGGAGGAGGCCATCTGGCCCCTGGAGCCTGCTCCGCCATTCAATAAGATCATGGCTGATCTCTTTATGGACTCAGTTCCACTTACGCACATGCTCACCATAACCCTTCATTCCTTTGCTATTCAAAAATCTGTCTATCTTTGCCTTAAAAACATTCAAGGAAGTAGCCTCAACAGCTTCTACACCCTTTGGGTGTAGAAGTTCTTCCTCAACTAGTCCTAAATCTGCTCCCCCTCTTTTTGAAACACTGGCCCCAGTTCTTCTTTCACCCGCTAGTGAAACAACCTCCCTGCTTGTATCTTATTTGTTCCGTTTATAATTTTATATGATTTTATAAGATCCCTCTTCATTCTTTCAAAATCCATTGAGTATAGATCCAGTCTACTTAATGTCTCCTGACAAGCCAGCCCTCTCAGTTCCGGAATCAACCTGCTGAGCCTCCAGTGCCAGTACACCCTTTCTCAAGTAAGGAGACCAAAACTGTACACAGTACTCCAGGTGTGGCCTCACCAGCCCCTATACAGCTGCAGCATAACAAAACAAAAGGTTTTGTGTCTGAATGTGTACAAGGTAAATTAATTGGTAGCACAAACTGAAGTAAATAATTATGATCTGATAATCATCACTGAGATATGGCTTCAGAGTGGCAAAGATTGGGACCTGAATAATAGACATACGACATGCAGCAACTTGTCAATGTCTTTTTGAAGTTCTGCACTAACCGCCTCAGTTTCTCATTCTCCCAAGTCTGTATCTTCTGAAAGCTTGCTGCAGGGTTAGCTGCGGCTCGTCACCCGAGAGGATAGGCCACAATCATTCCATCATCGCAGCTTATAGAAGCTGAGGGGAATGGTTTGGAGAGACAGGTGTAGGCATATTTATCTGACTTGTGTGATGGCCCAGGGAAGTGTGAAGCCTCTTGTGTTGATGGAATGTGCACCTAGTGAGGAGTCGGTGCTAAGGCTGAAATCCAATGGCAGAGGACCATTCATGATTGTTTCCATCATGAAGCACATGAACATTGCATTTTGCCCAGAAGAATGGGCATAAATGCACTCGTGTTGAAGAGGGGTAAGTGACCTGAGGTGTGAGGGAGAGAGCTGCATCCACAACTGGTACGTGAGCATTCATGGCATAACAATCAACGTCACATGCACGAATGTTGGCAATGCAGACATGAAAGCTGTGTATTCTGTGGTCTTCATTTCTTTTTTTTTAATTCGTCCATGGGGTGTAGGCATCACTGGCTGGATCAGCATTTATTGCACATCTCTAATTGCCCAGATCTTTCTTCTTTTGGAACATGTCTGTGAAATCTGTCATAGTCAGGACCACAGGCTCTTTTCCTGTGGTGGGCTGAGCGGATGTCTAGTCACCAGCACTCCTCAGGCTGCCAATGGGCTTGGGCATTTCCCAATCACCCGTCTGTGTAACTGTCAGTCTGAGGTCCTCAGTAGCCTCCCATCCCGCAGCTCCCTTACCTTCTGTGTTAAACCGGAGGGAAACAACACGTGGAAGTAAAGCTGGTTCCCTTGAGTCTTTAAATGGTAATGGAGTAACAAGTATGCCTTGAGAATATAAGTCTCTGAAACTTGATAGTTTCGAGCTAGAGTTTTAAAAGCGATAGTGAAGGAAATTGCAGGTGCATTAGCTAAAATTTACTAAAGCTTTATTGATTCTGAAATTGTAACTTTGGATTGAAACATTGTACCTATTGTTTCATTAAAACTGGAGAAAACTACAGTTCTCCATTTGTCACTTGCAGGAAATTTTCTGAAACTGTCTATGGACCATTGGACTTGAGACTTTTTTTAAATCATTTAAGGGATGTGACTGTCACTGACTGGGCCAGCATTCATTGTCCATTCCTAGGTTTCCTTGAGGGCGCGGTGGGGAAGTGTCTTCTTGAACTGCTGCAGTCCATGTGCTGTCAGCAGTCCCACAATGCTCTTAGGAAGGGAGTTTGAGGATTTTGACCTTGTGACAGTAAAGGAGCAGTGATATATTTCCAAGTCAGGATGGTGAGTTGCTTGGAAGGTAACTTGCAGCAGGTGATATTCCCATTGTATCTGTCGACCTTGTCCTTTTTAGATGGTAGTGGTCATGGGTTTGGACGATCTAAGAAGCTTCAGTGGATTTCAGCACTGCGTTTTCTCATGGGGTTACTATTAGATTCTTCCGCATTGGAGATCGTCATTGGCTGGCATTTACTCGTTATTTGCTGCTTTTCAGTCCAAGCCTGGATATCACCTGAAGAGAGGGGCTGCTGAGTAAGTGAATGAAAATCAGGGGGTGTGGGCAGAGAGATTGTTGAGTGAGTTGTGAAGGGGTTAGTTGTGGAGAGAGACTGCTAAATGAGTGACTTGGAGGGAGGTGTATTGGTGAAGGAAGCTGCTGAATGAGCAGGAGTTGGGAGAGGAGCTAACGGATGAGTGACTGAAGAGATTATGTTGGAGATGCAAACTATTACTCGAGAATGCAAACCAGCAATAGCTGTAACTTCATATAACAGGGATGAAAGTGGCCAAAGCCAACAAGGTGAGAAGTTATTTTGTAACAAGAAATAATGTAATTACGTACTTAAGATCTGTAGTGAATGCAAATGCTTCTAGGCTACTTCAAATAGATAAATTGTTAGGCTTGAAGTTGATAAAGCATTTTCATACTTTACTTTCTGCTGCTAACAAAACTGTGGACCAAATCTCAGAATTGCTACAGTGTGTAAGGAGGACACTTGTCCCATTGTGTCTGACCTTGCTCAGTACATACATGTTATGACTTGGTGCTAACAAGTCCATAGCCTTTTCCTATAATCCTGCATATTGATTATTTGATGAGAAACATTGAATGCCCTCTTGAAATCTTGAATCAATCTGCATCCACCATATGCCCAGGTAGTACATTTCAGACCTTAACTGCTCACTTTTTTCACTGAAAAAGATTTCTCTCATAACACAATTCAGCCATTTAGCAAATTACTTCAAATCTCTGCTCTCCCATTTTTGAATGGGAACAGTTTCACCCTGTCTACACTGTCACAGTACTTTCTATCAAGCCTGTCAACTCGAAGGAAAACAATCCCAACTGTTCAAATCTGTGTTGATGACTTAAGTTTCTCATTCCTGGAACCATTCTTGTAAAGCTGTTCTGCACACTCTCCAATGCATTCACATTCATCCTACAGTGTGGTGCCCAGCACTATAAACAATATCCAACTAAGGTCTAACTAGTTAAAGACAAAAAAACTGCAGATGCTGGAATCCAAGGTAGACACATGGGAGGCTGGAAGAACACAGCAGGCCAGGCAGCATCTGGAGAACAGGAGCAGTCAACGTTTTGGGTATTATCCTTCTTCAGGACTGGATGTGGGTGTCAGGGAAGCTGCAGATAAAAAGCGGTGGAGAGAGGTGCTAGTGGTGATAGGTGGACACTGATAGTAGGTACAACCTGGTTGGTCGATGGGAGGGATGAATCTGGTTGGTGGCTGGAAGGGAGGGTCAGTGTGTGGAATGGAAGGGAGGAGGTGGGACTGGAAGGGAAGCCGGGGGATGGGTGGGAAGGTTATTTGAAACTGGAGAACTCAATGTTGAGTCCTCCAGGCCGTAGGGTGCCCAGGTAGAAGATATGGTGGTGTTCTTCAAATTTGCGTTCTAAATCACTGCAACACGAGAGGAGGCCGAGGACAGACATGTTGGAGGGGGAGTGAGGCGGGGAGTTGAAATGGGCGGTGAACGGCAGGTTAGGTTGGCCGTTACAGTCCAGACGAAGATGCTTGGCGAAACGGTCACCTAGTCTACGTTTGGTCTCACCGACATAGGGAAGACCACATCAGGAGCACTGGATGCAATAAACTAGGTTGGGGGAGATGCAGGTTGAAGCTCTGTGTCACCTGGAAGGACTGTTTAGGGTCCTGAATGGAGGTGAGGGAGGTGGTGTGTGGGCAGTTGTTGCATCTTTTATAGTGACAGGGGAAGGTACTGGGTGGGTTGGAGCGGTTGGTGGGGAGTGTAGCGTGAACTAAGGAGCAGCAAAGGGAATGGTCTTTGCGGAAGGCAGAGATGGGTGGGGAGTGAAGATGTTCTGGGTGGTGGGTCTAATTGGATTTGGCTGAAGTGTTTGAGGATGATATGTCGGACGTGGAAGCTGGTGGTGTGGAAAGTGAGGACGAGGGTTACCCTATCTTTATTATGTTTGGAGAGGGATGGTGGTTAAGAGCTATGGACGAGAAATGGAGGGCTATCTGGACAATGGGAGGGGAGCTGGAGAATGTTGTTTGACATCTGGGATGCTTGAGGATAGAATGTCTCGTCATCAGAGCACACCTGCCCACACACTACCTACCACCTCCATTCAGGACCCTAAACAGTCCTTCCAGGTGAGACAGAGCTTCACCTGTGTCTCCTCCAACCTAGTCTATTGCATCCGGGCTCCCGATGTGGTCCTCTCTATGTCGTTGAGACCAAGCATAGACTAGGTGACCATTTTGCCGAGCATCTTTGTGTGGCCTGTAACGGCCAACCTAACCTCCCATTTCAACTCCCTGCCCCTTCCCCCCCCCCCCCCCCCCCCGACGTGTCCATCCTCGGCCTCCTCCAGTGTCGCAGTGACTCAATTTGAGGAACAATCCCTTATCTTCCATCTTCCCCATTATCTTACAGCCGGGAGGTCTCAACATTGAGTTCTCCAATTTGAAATAACCTTCCCACCCAACCAGGACCTGAAGCCCTGATGAAGGGTCCTGAATTGAAACGTCGACTTTCCTGTTCCCCTGGTGCTGCCTTTCCTGCTGTGTTCCTCCAGCTCCATACTGTATTCAGTATAACTTCCTTGCTCTTGTAGTTCTGATATTATGCATGTTTTATCAACTCAAATTGGCTATAATGCGATTGACAAATTAGTGAACGCTTTCTGGATAACGTGAGCTTTCTGCTGAACAGGTATAGCGATTTTCTATAGTGTGCGGTCGAACAGGAACCCAACAATCGCATTATACCAGAACTACCTGTAATTTACACAGCTATTAATAAAGCTTAAGGTACTGTATGCTTTATTATCCTGCCCTGCCACCAAGCATTTGTGACCCCAACATTTCATGATTTTAGTGCATTAAATACAGAATTGAGTCCATAGTAACAACATAGCATAACCTTCTTGGATTTTGTACATGCAAAGCATTGCCAAAGACTACAGCAGTGCTTCACAACCCATTTTATGATATGATCAATTTTACCTCAACACCTACTTCTGAATCACAGTTAGTGATAGGCAGTAAATGCTGGTCTTGGTGTAGACACCGTATCCCATGAATGAATATATATTAACCTAGCAACGACGAGTCACAGTACAGAAGGGACATATTGGGCTTGGTGATGTGGTGCAATGAGAACAGCCTCTGTCACAATGTCGGCAAAGCTAAAGAATTGATCATTGACCTCAGAAAGGAGGAGGAGAACATGCTCCTATCTACATCAACAGAACTGAAGTTGAGAGGGTGGAAAGCATCAAGCTCCTCAGAGTGACGATAACCGACAACCTGTCCTGGACTTCCAACAGAGATGCGATGGTCAAGAAGGCACAACAACGCCTCTTCTTCCTCAGGCAGCTTAGGAAATTCGGCATGTCCGTAAGGACCCTCACCAACTTCTACAGGTGCACCATTGAAAGCATATTGTCTGGGTGCATAAAGGCCTGGTATGGCAACTGCTCTGCCCAGGACCATAAGAAACTACAGAAGATGGTGCGCACAGCCTAGACCATCACGGAAGCCAATCTTGCATCCATTGACTCCATTTACACGGCTCACTGCTGCAGAAAGGCTGCCAACATCATCAAAGACCCATCGCACCCTGGTAATGATCTCCTATAACCTCTTCTGTCAGGTAGAAGATACTGAAGCCCGAACATGCACCAGCAGTTTCAGGAACAGCTTCTTCCCGGCTGTTATTAAACTGATGAATGGTCTCTCGAGCCACAAACAACACTGATTTCACTAGAAGTTTACATACATAAGCATGTTTTTGAGCCATGTTTAATTTCTGGGATTGTTATGAACCAATGTTATGATTCCAGTTGATCGTGATGCTGTGTCTGGTCAGATTTCAGAGTGAAACCTGGCTTCATAGAACATAAGCAATTTGCTTATTGTGGCAGTTAGTTACTACATATTTTCACAAGTACCATCAATATACTAACAGAACCACAAAGTTTATTACAACAATGGAGATAAAGATCACAAACAATTTTACATGGTACAATAACCATCTTACTACAAATGAAGCTAAGATTCCTATTGCCCTTAGTAACATCTTCTTGTAACATCTTAGTAACTAGCTTCTTGAAGTGTGGAGTCTCATTCCTTCTCATTTAAATTTTTATAGATTTGTTTGAAAAAATTTAGCTTTGAAGCTTAATAAAACTTTATCTCTGAAATGATACTATTGCAAAGAAAAGCAGGAGAGTTAATTCGAGTGTCCTGGACAATGTCACTCAACTAGCAAAACAACAACTTTGCTTTTGAGGGAGTTTGCTGACCACAAATATCTGTTTTTCACTTTAAAATAGTAACCATTTACTATTGTGTTAATTTGTAAATTAAGTTTGTATCTACTTAAATAGGGGGTGGCAGTGTACTAGTTGAATAGCCACTTGTGTACATCAGAAGTGGTAAATTGATCCCCATCTCAAGATGGTAGGATTAAGCGCCTCAGTAATAGTGTGTGTGTGTGTGTGTGTGTGTGTGTGTGTGTGTGTGTGCGCCTACAACTCTAGTGCTGGTTTCTGTGATATTTCCTTTGACAAGAGGTTTTGATACATTACTCCTTTAAAGTACTATCATTTTGTCAGTTAGTTAATTTGAGTTAATAGTTACTGAAAAGAGTAACTACTCCCCTTTAGAGGTGGTTTATTAGTTAATTGATACTCGGAGTATTAGATTGACACTGGTGGTAGTTTATTGTAGAGTTAGCAACAGTACATTAATAATGTCTAACTTGATTGATTGATTTATTGTCACGTGTACCAAAACACAGTGAAAAGCTTTGTTTAGGAGTGATACAGGCAAATCACAGGAAGCAAAGGATCTACAGCTCAAAAAGACTTAGAGGCATACATGTGACATTACAGGTTACATTATTTGAGGCTCGAGTCCATTAAACAGTCAGAAAGAATGGCCAGGAAGAAGCTGTTCCTGAACCTGCTTGTGTGTGTGTTCAGGCTTCTGTATCTTCTGCCTGACAGAAGAGGTTGTAGGAGACCATTACCAGCTCCCTCAAAAGCAAAGTTGTTATTTTGCTAGTTGAACAATATTGTCCAGGACACTCGAATTGACTCTCCTGCTTTTCTTTGCAATAGTATCATTTCAGAGATAAAGTTTTATTAAGCTTCCAAGCTAAATTTTTTCAAACAAATCTATAAAAATTTAAATGAGAAGGAATGAGACTCCACACTTCAAGAAGCTAGTTGTTCAAATTGTTATTTAGGATTGAGAATATTAATAGAACATTCTTAATAATAGCATTCCAAGTTTTTGTCTGGATTTTAATGGTTACATATTAATTAAGTAATTTCAAGCTACTCCATGTATTTAATACAGGGTCACTTGGTGATATTCTGTTAATGGGTGCGATAGGTCTTTGATGATGTTGGCAGCCTTTCTGCAGCAGTGACTTGTGTAAATGGAGTCTGCAGATGGAATGTTGGCTTCTGTGATGGCTTGAGTGTGCACACCACCTTCATTGGCTTCTTTATGGTCCTGGGCAGAGCAGTTGCCGTACCAGGCCGTTATGCACCCGGATAATGTGCTTTCAATGGTGCATCTGTAAAAGTTGGTGAGGGACCTTATGGACATGCCAAATTTCCTGAGCCGCCTGAGGACGAAGACGCACAGTTGTGCCCTCTTGACTGTTGCATTTACGTGGGAAATCCAGGATAAGTCATCTGTTATTGTCACTCTGAGGAACTTGATGTTCTTCACACTCTCAACCTCAGTTCCGTTGATGTAGATGGGGGCGTGTTTTCCCCCTTTTCTTTCTGAAGTCGATGATAAGTTCTTTAGTTTTGCCAACATTGAGAGACAAATCGTTTTCATTACACCACATCACCAAGCCCTCTACCTCCCTTCTGTATTTTGACTCATTGTTGTTAGATATCCGTCCCATTACGATGGGGTTGTCAGCAAACTTGTAGATGGCATTTGTCTGGAATTTGACAACACAGATGTGGGTGTACAGGGAGTACAGTGGGGGTTGATGACGCATCCTTGGAGGGCTCCAGTGTTGAGTGTTAATGTGGAGGAAGTGCAGTTACTTATCCTCACTGATTGTGGCCTATGGGTCAGAAAGCTGAGGATCCAGTTGCAGAGGGCGGAGCTGAGACCAAGGTGTCTCAGTTTTGAGATCAGTCTGGAGGGGATAATCGTGTTGAAGGCAGAGCTGTAGTCAATGAGCAGGAGTCTGATGTAGGTGTCTTTTGTTGTCTAGATGTTCCAGGAATGAATGCAGGCTAGGGAAATGGCATCCTGTTATGTTGGGAGGCAGGTTGAGAGACTGGAGTTGATGTGGGCCATCACCAGCCTCTCGAAACATTTTGTGATAATTGAATTCAAAGCGATCGGGCAGTAATCTCAAAGGCACACTGCGTCTGTTTTCTGGGGTACAGGGACGATGGTGGTCTTCTAGAAGCAGGTGGGGACTTTGGCTTTGTGAATAAACCTAAAATTGATTAAAGGTAAACTTTTGGTCTCCTCCATGAACTGGTAGTAACTGGTAGAGGTTGGGGAAGGTACAATACAAGTCCAAATCCTTTTTGTTTTAAAAAAAACACTTGCTCTACTTTCAAATTTTACTTTAAAACTTGTAAAATTGTTTCTTTAAATCTCTTCTTCCATTCTCTTTAAAATTCTTGCTGTTAGCTTATAATGTTCTGTCTTCATAGTTCCTTTGAAAGTGCATTATATTACCTTCTCTGCATTGAATTTCTTGTGACCTCTGTTTGCCCAGTCTTGTTATTTTCCTTTGAAGGTACTTAGTCCTCTTCAAAATTAGACATGCTCTCCATTTATTTTAACTATACTCTGCCCCTTCCCCTTGCCCCATCTGACTCCAGATTATTAGCAGAACAATGCTTTCAGTATTGAATCCCATTGGGAAATCACTGTTTCCATCTCTCCAGTCCAAAAAATATCCATTAGCCATAGCTCTCGGTTTTTCTGTCCTTTGGCCAACTTCCTATCCATTCCTGAAACATTCCTTTCACTTATGTCTTCCCTAATTGCATTA
>NW_025966294.1:0-7868 GCF_021869965.1 Rhincodon typus
CAATTATGTTGCAATGCAGCAGGCATTTTGATCATTTTGTCCAAAATTTTTAAATTGCAAAAAGAAATGAGCTGATCCCAGCCATCATAAAATTTTGTATTTCTGTATTATTTGTAGTGTTGCACAAAACTTAAATGGCTAACCTTTTGCAAGCTGACAGCTAAAGTGAGAAATTGTGGACTCAGGAATGTGCATTCACCTATCATTTTATTGAATGCCAGAGTAAGCTTAAGAGGTGAAATGGTTCTACTCCTACTCCTGTTTGTATGTCAGGTCTGGGACAGATACCATCAAGATAAGGTTAGTAAAAATCATTATTGTATATAACTAAAGCTAAATGATTTAGGTTTATACTAGGACACACTTTTCTCCAATAAAGGGTAATGGAATGCTGGAATCTACTTCCCCAAAAGATGTTGGATGCTGTGTGAATTGACATTGTCAAGTCTCAGGCCAAAACATTTTGTCTTAGATAGAAGTATCAATGGATATGAAAGAAAACTGAGGTATAGGTCTATCATGATCTATTGAATAGCAGAAGAAGCTGACTGACAAACTTTTGCAGTTAAGTTTTCTAATGTATAAGAATCAATGCTCTCTAACTATTGAGTTTCATTTATATTGATTTCGTAAAAGCCTGTATCAAACTGATGCTGATGCTCCACTACAGCCTGTTACTGTCTGACTTAGAACGTAGAACATAGAACATAGAACATAGAACATAGAACATAGAACAGTACAGCACAGTATAGGCCCTTCGGCCCACGATGTTGTGCCGAACTTTTACCCTAATCCTAAGGCCTATCTAACCTCCACCCCTACCTTATACTATCATCCATATGCCTATCTAATAGCCGCTTAAATGCCCCTAATGAGGCCGACTCCACTACCCTCTCCGGCAATGCATTCCACGCCCCTACCACTCTCTGAGTAAAGAACCTACCTCTAACGTCTCCCCTGTATCTAACTCCACTCACTTTAAATCTATGCCCCCTCGTAACAGCTACCTCCACCCTAGGAAAAAACCTCTGGCTGTCTACTCTATCTATACCTCTGATCATTTTGTACACCTCTATCAAGTCACCTCTCATCCTTCGTCGTTCTAAAGAGAAAAGCCCTAGCTCTCTCAACCTTTCCTCGTAAGACCTTCCCTTCATTCCAGGCAACATCCTGGTAAATATCCTCTGCATCTTTTCCAACGCTTCGACATCTTTCCTGTAATGAGGTGACCAGAACTGGACACAATACTCTAGATGTGGCCGAACCAGGCTTTTGTATAGCTGGAGCATAACTTCACGGCTCTTGAACTCGATCCCTCTATTAATGAAAGCTAACACACCATACGCCTTCTTAACAACTCTATCCACCTGGGTGACAGCTTTCAGGGAACTGTGAACGTGAACCCCAAGATCACTCTGCTCCTCCACACTGCCAAGAATCTTTCCGTTAACCCTGTATTCTGCTTTCAAGCCTGTCTTTCCAAAATGAATTACCTCACACTTTTCAGGGTTAAACTCCATCTGCCACTTCTCAGCCCAGCTCTGCATCCTATCAATGTCCCTTTGTAACCTAGAACAGACCTCCGCACTGTCTACAACGCGACCCACCTTCGTATCATCCGCGAACTTGCTAATCCACCCTTCCACTCCTTCATCTAAATCATTTACAAAAATCACAAATAGAAGAGGACCCAAGACAGATCCTTGTGGTACACCACTCGTAACTGAGTACCATGTTGAATATTTTCCGTCCACTACCACCCTTTGTCTTCTAAGGGTCAGCCAATTCTGAATCCATTGACTATTCCAGTCTAACTAAGCAAAATGAGTGTAATGGAATGTAGCAATATTGTTTGTGAAAGGAAACCAAGAAAATAAATTTTAACAGTGATGGGGACGTGACTGGATGTTGGTGATAAAATAGAAAGCATACTATCCAGGTGCACAATGCTGAGGACCGTAAGAAACAACAGAAGGTTGTGTGCACAGCTGAGACCATCACGGAAGCCAGCCTCCTATCCATGAACTCCATTGACACCTTTTGTTGCCACAGAAAGGCTGCCAACATCATCAAAGACCCCTTCTACTCTGGTGATTCTCTCCTACAATCTCTTCTATCAGGCAGAAGATACAGAAGCTTGAATAGACACACCAACAGGTTCAAGAACAGTTTCTTTCCTGCCATTATTAGATTGATGAATGGGCTCTATAACTTCAAATAATGTTGATTCTGTTAATGTTGATCTTGCTTTGTGTACCTCCTGTGCAATGTAACCTGTCTGCTTCACTCTGTCTAAGCATCCTGTCATCTGTATGTCCTTGTTTGCTATGATCTGCCTGTACTACTCACAAAACAAAGCTTTTCACTGTATTTAGGCACATGTGACTACAATAAATCAAATCAAAGCAAATCAAAGCAAATCAAAATCAGCTTACTACCAGGAGAACAAAAGAAGCTCAGCAGTTAGTGCTGGAAAAACGTAATGTGGATTGAGCAAACGACACCAGGAAATAAGCCCTCATTCATAAGCCCTCATAAGTATTCATCTGTCTCACTACACTGAGGTAACAAATCCTACTGTGCAGTGATTCAATGCTGTTTCCTAAATTTCAATCCGACTCTGAATTTAAAAAATAAATTTAAAAACAGTCTCAAGCCATTTGACCTACTCTTTACACAGACCAATAATACATCACTTCACAACTGTAGCTGTATAGTCCTTGGGGACATCCTGAAATTGTGAAAAACCCTTTATTAATGCAAGTTTTTCCTTGTTAATAAAGGGCGTCACATCATTGTAGTATAAGGGGTTACATCTGAACCTGTATAAGACGTTTGTTAGACCTCAGCTGGATTATCATGTGCAGTTCTAGGCACCATGATAAAGCAAGCTTGTGAAAGCACTAGAGGGAGTACAGAAGTGATTCATAAGAATGGTTCCTGCGATGAGAAACTTGTTATGAGGATAGTCTGCAGGGGTTGAGATTATTCTCCTTGGAGAGAGGAAGCCTAAGGGAAGATATGAGAGAAGATTTCAAAATTATGAGGCTGCTGGATAAAGTAGATAAGGAGAAAAATCTCCCACTTGTAAAAGGATCAAGACCCAGAGAGAACAGAATTAAAGTAGACTGCAAAGGAAGCAAATGTGATGTGAGAAAAATAACACTCACACGATGGTAGTTTGGATCTGGAGTGTACTGCCTGGAGGTTTGGTGGAGGCAGGTTTAATTGAGGCATTCAAGAGGGCATTGGACAATCATTAAAAGTTGTCTGGGGAAAGGCAGGAGAAATGCACCAAATCATGATGTTTATTTGGAGTGCTACTGTAGACTCGATGGACCAAATGACCTCTTTCTGTGTTGTAATACTTCAGTAATTCTGTGATTCTGTCTGACTGATATGCAAATGAGACACAGTCACAGTCTTCCATGTACAAGAGGATAATAAAATACTTCAATCTCAAAAATCTACCATTGTCAAATGGGTTCATTTCAATATGTGTGTCCAGTGATAAGGGGAATTATTGACAATTTTACCAAAGGTCTCTATAGTTTGCAGAGAGCTGAGAATA
Organism: Rhincodon typus; assembly: GCF_021869965.1. Lineage (NCBI taxonomy): Eukaryota > Metazoa > Chordata > Chondrichthyes > Orectolobiformes > Rhincodontidae > Rhincodon > Rhincodon typus. The sequence goes on from NW_025966294.1 coordinate 3,572, forward strand.
TGGCATCTTAAATGATGAGTGATCAGGAACAGATCCGTTGTGGGAGTCTTAGATGAAGCAATGCCTGACCACTGGTAGGTGAGGCCAACATTAGTAAAAGCTATTCAACTGAGCTAACAAACTGAGGCCAGGAAGCAAAAATGATCAATGATTTGGGGGTGCATGGAAAAATGACTGACTCAGTGGAGTATGTTAATTCCAAAGGCAGAGAGGTGAAAAGACGGAGAATGCAGAAAGAGTGTGTGTCTACTGCCTTGGTTCACCGTTATCAATATGGTGGGAATAAAATACAGACGTAGAAGTTTCTCACCAAAGACGCCAAATGCATTAGGAAGGCTGACTCCCAAGCTGTGCATTGCGACAAGAAGCTTATATAGAATAAGCCAAAAGAAAAGCTTAAAAAGCCAGCAGGATTCATGAAATGGAAGATAATAACGATGTGGAAATGCCTTTCCTTAGCAAAATTAAGGAGTCAAGTGAAAAATACTGAAGTTCTTTTCTCTTAGTATGGGGAAGCAAGGCATGTTTTAAGTTAGATCCAAGTTGGGAAGTTTCAGTTCTCTGTGATACTGAACTGTGGTTGGAGAGGAATATTCTTCAATGCTCATGCATAAAGTGACTTAGTCCAACAGGTTCAGAATTCATAGGAAAATGAAATGGAACTATTCAAATCACTAATCTTTTATGTGATGCTAAACAAAAGTGGCTGACTCGTGAGCAGCAAAGCCTATATAATCTTTAGTTGGCTATTCCAGTTCAGTTTCTTGTTAGTGATGATTACCAAGATGTTATATGGGGAGGTGTTGCAGGGGTCGGGGGGGCACGGGGGGAGGGTGGTTTTGGGGAGAAACAATAATGGTCATGTCATTGACTGTCATGGGACAATGGTTACATTCTCTCTCGGTGGTGATGGTTATAGCTTGGCACTTGTGTGATATGAATCTTGCTTCTCAATAATCAATACAAACCTAAACATTGTCCATGTCTTACTATATGTGGATGTTGATTGCTTGAGTATGTGAGGAGTTCCAAAGGTCATTCTTTGTGTTATTCACAGGAGATTGGGTCTGCTGTTGGCATAACATCAAAAATGTAGGTGAAAAACCCAAAGTTACAATGGTTGTTTTTGGCTTAGGAATTCAACGTTAAAAGTGAATTTCTAAAGCAGAGAAAGTCCCTTCAAATGTCATGAAACTAAATCAAAATACAACCTTGAGAATAAAACAACATCAAGGGTTAATTACATTTTTGAAACATTTCATTCTTAGGCAGTGACTCGATTCCGGAAAGGAATTGAACTTCCCACATTCCAGGAAGCAAGTATTCCTGGAGGAGTGTAGCAGGTGCTTCTCCAACACTTTCAGCCAAAGCTAATGAGAGGTCACCAATCAGCCCTTGATGCAGTCCCACCTCTGGATTTCCATTGCTCCAATCACCAGTGAATATGTCCCATCAGAAAACCGAGTCGGCGATGAATTATTAGCAAGGTTTTGCACATTTTCAGGAATTGCAGAATCTCTATTTCATTTTCTGTGAAACTCTTACCATCCTGAGATGGTATATCACTGAGACATATCACTGATGTCAAATATAGCATTTCATATTTCTTCCATAATGCTTCCAACTTCTGTTGTTGATCTTGGTTTGTCAGTGATTCCTCAGCATACCAATATCTTTTGGCATATGCTTCACAAGGGTCTGAAACTTCAACTGTTCCAGCTTTGACTCACATGAGGAAGGGAAGAAGAAAATTGGCATCTGCTGGAAATGCACAGCAATCCCTCATTCCCGAATTGACAGCAGCTACTTTGGCACTGCAAGGATAAGGCTGTTTCTCCTACCTTCTAAAGAGGAGATACGAAGGGAATACTTTTTAGTAAACTAAAAGAGAAATCATTATCAAAATAAAGTTAAAGTTAATTGTTTCCAAATATGCCGAGATCTGTTTCACTTTTTCAAATAGGTACATCATGTTTTAGGAAGTCCTCTCTCTAGATCTTATCAAATCTAGGCCCAAATTGTCTGTTCTATGGATCTTTAGAAATCTTCATGGGAATTGCCTCTCGCAGCTAGCTCTGTGATACTTAACTGATTGGTTGTTTGTGAAATGCTTGATGGAACAATACGGATCTAACTCCTGATTAACTATACAACTGACCACCTATTACTTGGACCGACTTCCACCTCCTCTCCCAGATTCCTCTTTCAGCCATCTGACTACAAGGGAGGTGAGGGCCTAGTGGTATTATTGCTGGACTTTCATCCAGAGACCCAGATAACATTTTGGGAACCTGGGTTCAAATCCTGCCATGACAGATGGTGGAATTTGAATTCAATAAAATATTTGCAATTAGGAATCTAGTGATGACCATGAATCCATTGTCGATTGTCAGAAAAACCTATCTAGTTCACTAATGCTCTTTGGGGAAGGAAACTGCCATCCTTACTTGGTCTGGCCTACATGTGACTCCTGACCCATAGCAATATGGTTGACTCTTAACTGCCCCTTGGACAATTAGCGATGGGCAATAAATGCTGCATAGCCAGTGATGCCTTCATCCCATGAATGAATAAAGAATAAAAGATTACAACCTTCCTGACGTCCCCCAACTTTTTGACTACTTTCCTATTCCAATCTGACCAACCGTCCTGGCTACATTACTCTCCCACCAACCTGACTTGATTCACAGAAAGACCACATGTTGACTTACCTCGTCCATCTGTCTCATCCATTTCACCCACTTTTCCCATTTGTCATACTTCTTTCTACGATGTCACTCACCTTAAATACACACTAACTACCTACCCAGCCTATCCATTCACTAACTTTCACCCATCCACCAATTTCCCTTCTCACAGCTAATGTCTTGAAATGGTGTATGTTTGACTGGTAACTCTGTGTTTCTGGAGTTAGAAGGCCAGGCAATAAATGGGTAGCAGTGTTGAGTCGAGTCACTGCTTGAGAGATGGGGCAAAATATTGTTGATTGCGCACTGGAAAATCCAGTCAATGTAGAAGTAAATATAAATGTATCAATATGACTGAGCCTGAACGTGTATCAAAAAGCTCCACCTCTGATCTCCTTGTTAAGCAACAAATTATGAATCAGAGATGCATTGGCATCATGTTCTAGACTTCAACAAGATTAATATTGTAAGTCTGATTCATTTCACCACTTAAAAGAATGGACTGAATTAATTGTTATTCACTTAAATTTAATCCCCTGATTCTCAGCACAAACTTAAATCTAATCTAATTCGGCTGTTTCATTCTTATATAAAAACTAAATCATTTGCTCACTTAAGAGTACCTTAGTATTGTGTACCATGTACATGTGAGCCAAATATTCCAAAACTTGTTCTTAATACAATATCCAAAGGATTGATACACTTGAACATAGTTTCAGGATGGTTAAATATTTGTTTATTTACATTTTCACAAAATAGATTGCCTTGATTTTCTCAAGCAGACACCACGAATGGGCTTAAGTCAACTGCTTTCATGAGAAAGCTCTCCCCTGTGAGAAAAGGTAACCCCTAAGACAAAGCCACACAACAGAACTCCCTAAAGTGATGAATAATGCATTCACATTAGCTGATCCATAGCCAAGATACTAATGTCCAACTTTTCCTGTGAAGAATTGAAGCCAATTCGTGAGTCATGACAAATGTTTGGGTGGGCAGTTACTACTATAATGGTGATATCACCGGAAATATCTGCACAATCATGTTGTGATATTGTTTCCTGTACCAGAATACACCTTCATTCTATAAGGGTTTCTCAAATAAAGCGGAGTCTGTCTCAGGATCATTTGGAGCATTTTCCTTTAACTTACCTTTGCTTTTGATGCTCTGGCCAATGGTTTTGGACATAAAGATACAGTAACACTGCGTGTAACGTTTCTGAGTCAGGGAGGAATGCATTTGCACTTTTGCGGGATAACAAGGTGTAGAGCTGGATGAACACAGCAGGCCAGGCAGCATCAGAGGAGCAGGAAAGCTGACGTTTTGGGTCTGGACCCTTCTTCAGAAATGGGGGAGGGGAAGGGGGCTCTGAAATAAATAGAGAAAGGAGGAGGCTATGATAGAAGGTGGATAGAGGAGCAGATAGGTGGAGAGAAGACGGACAGGTCAAGGAGGCGGGGATGGAGCCAGTAAAGGTGAGTGTAGTAGGGAGTTGGGATGGGGATGGTCAGTGAGGAAGGAGAGGCGGGTAGGTGGGAGGGAAGACAGACAGGTCAAGGAGGCGGGGCTGAAGCCAGTACAGGTAGGACTCCTTGACCTGTCTGTCTTCCCTC
>NW_025966294.1:8268-50000 GCF_021869965.1 Rhincodon typus
CTCCCTCCTCACTGACCAAACCCCATCCCAACTCCCTACCTACACTCACCTGTACTGGCTTCATCCCCGCCTCCTTGACCTGTCCGTTTTCCATCCACCTATCTGCTCCTCTATCCACCTTCTATCATCGCCTCCCCCTCTCTCTATTTATTTCAGAGCCCCATTCCCCTCCCCCATTTCTGAAGAAGGGTCCAGACCCGAAATGTCAGCTTTCCTGTTCCTCTGATGCTGCCTGGTCTGCTGTGTTCATCCAGCTCTACATCTTGTTATCTCAGACTCCAGCATCGGCAGTTCCTACTATCTGTGTACTTTTGCGGGGGGCAGAATTTGTCACAATGCAAACTTGGACCCTGGTTCTGCTGGAGAAGGGGCCTGTATACATCTCATTTCAGAGCAGTTCAAAGAAACACCCTTCTCACAATGGTAATCACATACCAATGATGGAGACAGGACACAACTGTTGCACCATAACTAATACTTCAGTTCCCCATTTGCCTTTGTGATTGTGAGGCACTGTTTAAAAGGTCATTAGGCCCTCAGGTCCCTACCCCTGATCATTACATCTCTGAACAGGTTGTTTAGGGCAAAAAAAAGTTGTTGTTTGTCAGAACCTATTAATCAAGGTGAATGTAAACATTGGAAGTGACACTCACACTGAGATTGATTGCATTTGCTTTTGACTAATTTTTGGAATTAACAGCAAGTATGCAAAAAAAAATCACTCACTCAGAAATCTGTACCCCTATGTTTAGCATTACATTTGGAAAGCAAAGTGGATTCTTGAGCTGAGAGCTAAAAGCTTCCCTGTGGGAGTAAAACTTTACATGATCCATATGCTGGAAAATGAAGGGAAAGCCAGATTGATCAGACAGAATCAAAGCAGAGCCAAATCATCCTCGCACTATGCATCCGACAAGATCTGGAAAGCCAGGTGAAGCTTATAGGACCTTTGCCAGGAGGCTGCAAGGAGATACAATCATGCCCCTTTGAAAGAGATCTACAACCAATGTCCACAACATAGGCCACTGCCATGGAATAAGTCATGATAGTTCCCAACTTTTATCCACAGGATTGTTCAGGGAATCATAAGGGAAGTTTGGCAGATCATCCATTATTCTGCGCAAGGGCCAGAGTGGGTATTGACTGACAGGAGGTATCGCCAATAGAGCTGGGTTAATTGTGAACAGTGTTTTAAGAAACTTCATGTAAACAGACCAGTTAGTAGATTTTGATCCCTCCAATGGGATGCCACCACCAGAAACATATTCTTCTCTCCTCCCTTGTCAGCCTTCGCAGAGATCCCCACACCTCCACGGCACCTTCCCATGCAACTGAAGAAGGTGTAACACTTGATGCTGCTTGACCTGCTGTGTTCATCCAGCTCTGCACCTTGTTGTCAAGGTGTAACACTTGCCTGTTTACTTCCTCCCTCCTCACTACCTAAGGCTCCAGACACACTTTCCAGGTGAAGTAGTGATTTACCTGCACTTCACTCAATCTAGTCTACTCTATTTGCTGCTCACAATGTGGTCTCCTCTATACTGGGGAGATGAAATGCAGACTGAGTGACCGCTTTGCAGAACACCCACATTCTCTCTGCAAAATGACCCTGAGCTTCAGTTGCCTGCCACTTCAACATACCATTGTGTTCCCTGGCCAACATCTCTGCCTTGGGCTTGCTGCACTGTTCCAGCGAAGTTCAGTGCAAGCTGAAAGAACAACATCTCATTTCGCTTGGGACCCTGCAGGACTCAATATCAAGTTCAATAGTTTTCGGCCTGAACACCTTCATTCATGCCCTTTACCCACCCGACGTATCCTACCGTTGACATCACAGCCAACCCATTTTCACCCACTGATGGTCTCCTTTACCAGGTTTTCTTTCTCCCCAACTCTCATTATTCATTACTTTGACTACCCAACTGCTATTCTCTCTCTCTGGGCTCCATCTTCACTTATCATTCACTTCCTTCTGCTCCTCCTCTCTTCCAAGCCTTCAGCATAAATACCACCTTTTCCTAGCTACAATCAGTTCTGAAGAAGGTTCACCAGATTGAAGCGTTGACTTTGCTTTCTCTCCACAGATGCTGACAGACCTGCTGAGGTTCTCCAGGAACTTGTTTTTTGTTATAGTAGATCTTGAGAATAGTTAGAGAGAGAAATTTAGTGAATATGACTGTAAAGTGAGACTCGTCAGTTTTTTTTATCCCTTGGAAGGTGCTATTGGAGGAATTTTGGTGAGTTACACAGTGTATCTTCTGGATGTACACACTACTGCCACTTCTTTGAAGGAACTAAATGTTCAAGGTGGTGAATATTGTTTCAATCAAGCAGATGATTTTTCCTGGATGGTGTCAAAATTCTTACGTTGTAGGAGCTACACTCATCCAGCCAAGTGGGGAGTATTCCATCACACTCCAAACTTGTCCCTTGTTGATGGTTGACAGGCTGTAGGGAGATAGGAGGTGAATTATTTACTGCAGAATTCCTAGACTGCTGATGTTCTTTTATGGTGTATTTACATGGCTGGCCCTGTTCAAATTCTGGTCAAAGGTTTTCTCAGAATGTTTATAGGGAGGATTTAACAGTGGGAATCCCATGAAGAGATCGTCATTTCAGGGCATCGATTGACACAAATGTTACTTTCCCAAGCCTGGATATTGTCCACGTCTTGCTGTATTTGGATATCGGCTTCTTCAGTATCTGAGTTGTCACAAATTATGTTGAACATTGTACAATCATCAGTGAACATTCCCATTTCTGACCTTATGATGAACGAAAGGTCATTGATGAAGCAGCTGAAGGTTGGGATCCTGCAGAGAAGCCCTGGAGCTTAGATGACTGATCTCTAACAACTGCAACCATTTTCCTTTGTTCTAGCTGTGACTCCAAGCAATGAAGAGCTTTCCCCGATTCCCATTAACTCCAGTTTTACTGGGGGTCATTGATGCTATACTCCGTAAAATACAGCCTTCATTTCAAGGGCAGTCACTCTCACCTCACTGTGGAGTTCAGTTCTCTTGTCCAATTTGGGACGGCTTTAGTTGGGTCAGGAACTAAATGGCTCTGATGGAACCAAACTGAGCATCAATGAACAAGTTATTCCTTTGCAAGTGCTTGATACCACGTTCGATAACCCCTTCTATCACTTTGTTGATGACAGAATGTGGTCTGAGAAGGTAGTAATTAGCCAGAAGCAAAAACAGAAATTGCTGGTAAATCTCAGCAGGTCTAGCAGCATTTGTGGAAAGAAATCAGCGTTAATGTTTCTCCACAGATGCTGCCAGATCTGATGAGATTTTCCAGCAATTTCTGTTTTCATTTCAGATTTGAAGCATCAGCAGTTCTTTTTGGTTTTTTTATTTAGTAATTAACCAGGTTAGATTTGTCCTGTTTTTGTTTTCAGGGCCCATAGTCTTTGCAGTGTCCAGTGCATCCAACAATCAAGTTGCTTGAAGACTGACATCTGTGGGATGCTGTGGTGTATCATCCAGTGGGCACTATTGATGATAGACACAATACTTTGGTGCTATCTTTTGCACTGATGTGCTAGAATCCCCCATGCTGGAAGATAAGGACATTTGAGGCACCTCCACTTCTTGTTAGTTGTTTCTTATTCACTACTGCTCACAGAATTACAGAAGTGACAGGATTACAGAAGTTAAATCTGATTCATTGCCTGTAAGTTGTTTAGCACTGTCTATTGTTTCTTGGAGAAAAACCCTGTTCTCGTTTAAAAAGTGACGTAAATGCTTAGAGGACGTAGGGGACTTTGTTTTAAGGTCTCATCAAAAAAAGACCATAATGCGTGTGTCATCCTAGATCCTATGTTCAAAATTAGAGTGTGACATCAATCTCGGCGGCAAGACTGACACCTGGGTGTCAAGTAAAACAATGTCAAAGGACACCAAAAAAACCTTTGGAGAACATTCCATGTGAAAGGTGCTAATCAATTCCAGATTTTAGGATTCTGAATCACAAATTAAAACTCTAAATGTTTACCCTTGGTGCAAAATCTAGACAAAGAAATGTCCTGTCAAAGAAATTAAAATGTGGAAACATATGTATGTAAGTATGTAATGTTTTTCATATCGTAATACTTTTTGTGGAAAGTATGCCTGCAACATTCTCTTGCTATCCCTGTACAAATAGTACATTTCCAGAGAATACTGTCCTCCCCTTTTTGGAATGCCCTAGCTATGGTCATTATTTAGGTTTAGACTTTTCTGCACGACATGTTGCTAAAAGTGCTGTAAATTCTGGGCCACTGTTAATATAGTTTCAAAACTGCTCTGTTGCAACCAAATGAAATGCTACTGTCCAATATAAATCCATCTACTTCCATTTTATGTTTCAAAATCATCCCCATAAATGGTGAACAGCAGTGATTGAAGAACCATTCTCCATAGAACACAACTTAGCCCCTTCCACCAGTCCATGTAACCAGTTTTAACTTCTGCTACTTGTCAAATAAAAACCAAAAGAAATGTAGATGCTATATTTCAGAAACAAAATCAGAAATTGCTGGAAAACCTGAGAAATCTGGCAGCATCTGTGGAGAGAAATCAGAGTACTGATTTCTGTAATTAGTGGTTCTGCTGCTTGTCCTCTGATTCTGTCTACTCTGATCTTAGTCCTACAACTACCGTGCTCCTATTCAGTGCTTTATCTGAAAGTTTTTGAAAGTATGTATACATTATATTCACTGCATTATCTTCTTTTCAACTTCCTTTGTTGACTGCAACAAAGATCTAATGATCTATTTGGCAGGCAATTTTTATTTACACAGAGAGTGGTTTTTATGTGGAATGAACTTCCAGAGGAAGTGGTGGACGCGGGTACAATTACAACATTTAAAAGATATTTGGATAAGTACATGAATAAGAATTGTTTGGAGAGATATGGGCGAGACGCAGGCGGGTGGGACTAGTTCGGTTTGGGATTGTGGTTGTCCTGGACTAGTTGGATGGAAGGATCTGTTTCCATGCTGTATGACTCTATGATACTCCAATGAAAATTCAGTTAACTAGTTCATTAGAAACAATCAAGGTATCAGTTGCAAAGTTTACTTGGGTGAAAAGGAGACCAATTTTATTACTTGCTAAACCTGATATAAATAATAAAGTCATGGCATCAAACGTACACACAGGTGCAGGCACTAAGTGTAAAAGGGGATAGTACAAAAAGGGAGGTATTGGATTATGTAATTAACATCCTAAGGGTGTTCTTAAGATATTAGGTTTTAACCTGAGACCGCGATTGGTTAGGGACATCCCAGAACAATGGCATCCATAAATGTTGCAGATATCTTTGAGCCTTCCAGTTGCAGTTACAAATCCATTTCACTGCTCTGCCAAAAATAAACAACTCCCTGAGTACAGCTGGTTTGTATATTCCAATATTTGAGTTCATTTTTTCCAAGCTGGTTAATCCCAGGTGATTTGTTTTCTTTTCTCCAACATGTGAACTTTGTAAAAAGGTATAAATCATAGACGGAATACCAATTTCGTTGACTGACTTAGTTCTTTGATTTCATGTTAATTTCAGTTCAGACTGAGTTTTATTTATTCATTTTTTCGTGAAGCTTGGATCAAGATGTGGTCAGGTGATCATTGCAGGTATTTTTGAGTCAGCTTTTTTTTTTCCATTTTGAAACTATTTCAATCCATTGTTTTAGATGGTAAAATCAGATGATAAAAGTCAAAAAGTGATAGTCCGTATTTGACCACTATTATTGCACATTGTTCTATTCGTGAACCAGTGCAAACAGAATGGGATAAATATTCAACTTGCGAGTAGACAGGAAGGCACAATTTGTATCAAAGTAGATATAATGCCATCTAGCCAAATTCATCCAGACATGCTGTCAAATTTTATGCCACTGCCCACCTCTCTCAGACTTGCTATCTCCTGGGCAAGTGGGAGAGAAGTGAGCAGAGATGGCTTCACTGAAAGAGCACTGAACATGTGCAATGGAGAATTAGATTCTGATTGTTGAGGATTTTATATGATGCGGCAGGGGCTTTTTGTTAAACTAGAGCAAATGCCATCGACTCATGTAATCGCATCAACAACACTTTCATAGGGATTTCAGTTCTTTACTGACCCTGCAGCTCAGATTGCAATGTGTATCTCTGGATAACAATTCCCCTTTAAAAGCTGATGTATGAGTAGAAATTGCAGCCCTACTTCTTTCCCCCTTTTGGGATAGAGGCATGCAAGCACATCTTAATATTCTCAGCAAGATTGTTTCCTTATTTCTCCATACGACAGGAGAAAGGAGTGATGTTATTTTACTCAAAGCCTGAGGTCATTTAGGAAATGCTTAACCTACTTTTTGTGTCACGGGTCATGCTTTTTTGGCTGGCCATTCTGTCACGGAATGCATATATTGCAACGTGCAAAATCAGAACCATAAGGTTCCCTGCAGCTGCCAACAGTTTGTGGGATTTATAAGTGTGTGACTGCCCCAGTGGGTCTTGTCTCATTGTGTCTATAAGCATCTATACACTCTGATAGATTAGTGCTTATGTTATTATTCCAAGGTAGCAGTTTGAATTATTGGCCTGAGTTTACATTAGGGCCTCACTATTGTCAAATAATTTTATAATGACTTCCATCTGCACTCCAAAGTCTCTTGTAATTGAATTTTTTTTCTGATGATTTTACATTTGTTGGCAGATGGCTGGACTATTGAAAATGCATTTTTTTCTGAGGATATTCACATTTGTACCACGTTCTTCACTGCTTCAACTTTAGTTTGAATTGTATTGAGTGTTGGGGACTTTGTGCTCAATCATGACATCATTGTCAAAGTGGCCTGGTCTCTGAGTATGTGTCCACTTATTTCCTGCGAACAAATAACTCCCCTAATCATGAGATGTAACATCCAACTTTTCATCAGAAGTGAGAGATGTTACAGATGAACAGCTTACTAAGAAAATCTGGTCCAGGTTTGCAAAGAAAATGCAACAGAATTAAGCTACATGGTGAAGAATAATTTTTTTAAATGGATTTTACAAAAGTAGATCTCTCTGCCAAGCCAACATTTATTGTCCATCTGGTTACCCTTGAAAATGTGGTAATTACCTTCTTCCTAAACCATTGCATTTCATATCATGAAGGTACTCCCACAGCACTGATCATGTAGGGAGTTCCAAGACTTTGACGAGGGACAAGAGAGGAACAATGATACATGTTCAAGTCAGACGGCTTCTAAATTAGTGGAGAATGTATGGGTGAGAATGCTCACATCAGCCTGTAGATCTTGACCTTCTAAGTGATAGAAGTCAATGGGTTGAGGAGATGGGGAACCAACGAATGAGGGCAGAGGTGTGGAAAATGGCATGCTCACAGTTGAGTATTTTTACTACCATGCTAGTGGGGATTCCTCAACTAAAGAAAATGAGACATCATTTGGAAGCTCTGTGGTGGGAGGTGCTATCAGCAAAGTAAATGTGGTGGAAGTGGAGAAATGAAAGGGAGTGGAATGGGAAGAAGTATAATGAAGGTAGCTTTTGATGCCAATCGGTAGCACATTCCAATGAAAATATAGATAGATGTGAATGCATGATAGGAATGGAGGAACTGGCATAACTGATATATCACACTCCAATGATGTTTCACAAGACAGTCAAAGGCCAGAGGATGTGGTCAAAAACAGCTATTCCATAAAACAGGAATAAAGAAACTGCATGGAGGAAATCCTTCTGCCAAATAAGTAGACACAATGCAGCCAGTGGATGATTTTCCCCTTGAACTGACGTCTGAAAGTGCTCAAAAAAATGTAAGTAGCATTCTTTCCTTTTATAGCTTCATGGAAGGCTGCAGAGCATTGCTTACAACATTGACTCATACTGCAACTGTTGGGTAGAAATGATTTCAAAGTCAGGGGAACTATTTTAAAGATTGCAGAAACATACAGAGCCAAATGTTCATGTACGCAAGTGTTTAAAGTAATCACAACAGGTTGATCAGGTTATTACAAAAAAAATCTTGCAGGATAATTGGCTGTATAAATAGAGGCATAGTGTATAATAGAGAGATCAGTTAGCTCAGTTCACTGGGTAGCTGATTTGCATTGCAGAATTATGCCGACAGCTTGGGCTCAATTCCTGCACCAGCTACGATTACCATGAAGGACCCTTCTTCTTGTTCTCTCCCCTCACTTGAGGTCTGGTGACCCTCAGGTTAAATCATCACCATTCCTCTCTCTCTCTAATGAGCAAGGAGGCCTATGGTCTTCTAGGACTATAGTAACTTCATCTTTTTAGTGTATAATAGGAAATAACTTATGCTAAGCCTTTATAATTCACAGAGCTTTGTGTTAATTCTGAACACTTGATCTGGACACTTGAAGCATTGGAGACAGTGCAGAGATGATTTATTGTAATTATACTAGTAATAAAGAGTTTTAGACGTGAAAGCACCTAGAGAAACTAGCATTGTTCTCCTTAGGACAAAGGAAGTTAAGGGGAAATTTATTAAGTATATTCACTGTTATTAAGGATTTTGATCGACAAATTAATTAAAAGAGTCAGGAACCAAAGGAACCAGGATTAATATCATTTGCAAAAGAATCAGAGGGCCAATGAGGAGAAATTTATTTAGACAGCAAGTTGTTCTGGAGTAGAATGCATTGATTGAAAGGGTGACATTTCATAACATCTCATTATTTTCATAAAAAATGCTCAACTGGGAAAAGCCAAAGTCCCCTCCTGCTGCAAGAAGACCACCATCATCCCCATACCTAAGAAAGCACATGCAATGTGTCTTAATAACTGCTGCCCAGTGGCTATGCCCTCAATAATCATGAAGTGTTTTGACAGGCTGGTCATGACCCACGTCAACTCCAGTCTCCCAGCCTGCCTCAATATCATACAATTTGTCTACCAATGTAACAGGCTCACAGAGGATGCCATATCCCTAGCCCTGCACTCATCCCTGGAACATGTGGACAACAAAAACACCTACGTCAGACTCCTGTTCATTGACTACAGCTCCACCTTCAACACCATTATCCCCTCCAGACTGATCTCAAAACTGCATGACCCTGGTTTTGGCTACGCCCTCTGCAACTGGATCCTCAGCTTTCTGACCCACAGACTGCAATCAGTGAGGGTAGATAACTGCACCTCCTCCACGATAACACTCAACACTGGAGCTCCCCAAGGATGCATCCTCAGCCCCCTACTGTACTCCCTGTATACCCTCTACTGTGTTGCCAAATTCCAAACAAACGCCATCTACAAGTTCGCTGACAACACCACCGTAGTGGGACGGATATCTAACAATGACAAGTCAAAATACAAAATGGAGGTAGAGGGCTTGGTGACGCGGTGCAATGAAAACAATGTCTGTCTCAACATCGGCAAAACTAAAGAACTGATCATTGACTTCAGAAAGAATGAAGGAAAACATACCCCCCTCTACATTAATGTAAAGGAGGATGAGTGGGCAGACACCATTCAAGTTCATCATAGCGACGATAACCAACTACCTGTCCTGGACTTCCCACATGAATGTGACAATCAAGAAGGCACAACAACACCTCTTCTTCCTCAGGCAGCTGAGGAAATTTGGCATGACCATAAGGTCACTCACATTCTACAGATGCACCATTGAAAGCATACGGTCCGAGTGTATAACAGGCTGGTATGGTAACTGCTCTGCCCAGGACTATAAGAAACTACAGAAGGTGGTGTGCACAGCCCAAACCATCACGGAAACCAAACTTCGATCCATGGACTCCATTTACATGGCTTGCTGCCGTGGAAAGTCTACCAACATCATCAAAGACCCATCCCACCCCAGTAATGCTCTCCTACAAACTCTTCCATCAGGCATAAGATATAGAAGCCTGAACACACGGCTTCTTCCCAGCCGTTATCAGACTGATGAATGGGCTCTCTAGCCTTAAATAATGCTGACCTTGCCAATATTGATCTTGCCTAGCACACGCCCTGTACAATGCAATCTGTATACCTCTGTCGAAACCTTTTTGATCTGTACATCCTTACTATGATCTTCCTGTACTGCTCATGAACAAAGCTTTTCACTGTACTTCAGTACATGTGACAATAAATCAATCAATCAATCAAAGAAAAGGTGAGTGGATGATTAAATATCTCCTTAACATGATGAGCTGAATGGCCAACTATGTTGTAAGCATCTATAATGCCATAAATTTCATTTTTAATAGAGACAAAATCAAACCTCTAATCTGAAAAAGTTTTTTTTTTGCTGTACATTATTTGTGAATACAATATATAATATGTTTCACACATTTTATTTCAAATTTCATGATAATCATCGGCGGTCCCTCGCAGATGAGGATGACTCTCGCCCACACTCAGGATGAGTCCATAGGTGGCTGTACAGACCGATGCAGCTTCCACAGTCTCTATTATACTTGAGGTGGGTGGTGGACACGCGAAGGGGTGGGTGGGGCATTGGCTGTTTTCACTGTTTTCATCGTTTCTTCAAATCTAATATGCGTATGGGCTAATCAGACTTTGCTGCCAAATTTTGCCTTTGTTACATAACTCCTGACGTTCATAGCAAGTCTTACATGGTCTACATAACCCAACAATTTTACAATTTATTAAAATTTTCACAAATTCGACGAGAATTTAACAACATATTTTTCTAAATTATTAGAATAAAACTTTTTTTTTTCAAAACTTATCGCAACTCTTGATAATGGCAAGAGAAATCTTTGTAGAATTTGTCAAATACATACTCACTAACAGTTTCAAACCAGCAAATGCTTTACTAGGACCTTACACAGACTCACAGTGCCTAACTTTATTCCCATTTACATTGGTGGCAGTGCTAGTTTTGTGTTGCAGAAAAGAAGTTGGATTTACTAGTACTTGTTTTCTGTCAGGATTGCTGTGATTTAGCATTATCTGCTGAGCCAGTCTAATGAGGTCAAATGCCAAACGCCCCTTCACCATTCATCTTGAAAAGCCTGGTATTTCTTGAACTTTGGCCTGAAAATATTGTCAAATCTACTTTGTTTAGTAAAGATTAGACATTAATTGCCGTGGTCCATCTACTCCAGTAATTACTTCCCAGAACCCGGGTAAACAGATTCTTCCATCAATAGCCGGTCACTAGGAGATACGTGTTAGAATTCTGTTCAAATTGTCAATTTTATCCCCCACCCTCCTCAGTTTTTCCCTTTGATGTAGACCAGCTTGTCATGAATGAGGATAGCACAGTTTCAGCAACCTAACTGCTGCTTACAATTTGGTCACTTGTCATATCTGTCTCACTTACCAGCAGGTATGGGAAAGTTTTGATTTTATGAATCCCAGGAATGCATCAGTAAAGAAGGGAATAAGATTTGAGCTGTTCCAGAGTTGAGTGAAAACTATTCTTCATTCTACTTTAACGTTCTGCAGCATTTTTGTGGGAGCATCGGCCTGCTAAGCATACAGGAAATTTGAATTCTCATGAACAATAAATTATTATGATTGCTTGAAGTTTGGTACTTGTGCATTTGGTACTTGTGCATTCAGCCACATGTCTTGCATCAGCAATGTTCAATTCATTACTATAATTCAGATATTCAGAGAGCGAATGGGGCACACATCACTACACAAAATAATGTATGAGGGCTGTCTATAAAAGATTATAATTAACTATCATTGCTAACCTACATGAGCTGTGGATATCGAATTACGTGCGGGGTACACGGCAGTTAACGCAACAGCAACACAAGTTTACATAATCCTTAGGGTCGTAAAGTCCCTGCTATATCTGTCTTTCTGAGAACACTACTTCTCCATTCAACATCTAAACATTTATTGCAGAAAAATAAATAAATGTTTGTCTTAAATCACATACAGAAAAGTTGGTTGCGAGAAGGGAGATTTAACAAAACACAAAAGAACTATTTTCGTAAACTCCACCCAAACAAAGCACGGCCTTCCTATAGCACTGCCCACATTGAGTACATAATGATCTCTCATAAAATCCCAGAAATAATTGCTAATTGTTATTTTGAGGAAATGTAATATCTGCGTGCAGGAATCTGTTATCAGTTCTTATGGAATATTTGATGGGTTACTCCCTCATATGAAGGACTAACCTTCCTCTAATGCATAATATTCTTGGCTTGAAAATTGTAGGTTGCAAAGCAGAAAGCTCCAGAAAGTAGTTGATGGAAAATTATATATTTTAAACTTATTTTGTAGTTTGATGTGTGTCCTGCAGACTTTACCAATCTGCACATTGTCAAAGAAAAAGGTCTGATTTCACATCTTAGGATTGAAGTGCTGTCTTCTGCAATGTGAAGGAAGTGCTTTTTGGTGGCTGGGGGATTTCCAGGATTTTGAGTCAGCAACAATGAAGTAACAACAATAGATTTCCAATCAGATTGCTGTGTGGTTTGGAAGGGAGCATGTTCCCATTCCTCTAAGTCCCTTGTTTCTCAAGATGGGTAGAGGCTGCGGATTAGAAGGTGCTATTGTAGGAGCCTTGGTGAGTTGCTATAGTGAATCTTGTAGGTGGCACAAACAGCTGTAAATTGGTAGTCAGTTATTAAGTTGGAGTGCCAATTCAGTGCAGCTTTTTCCAGGATAGCATTGAGTGTTGATAGATTTCAGTCAAGTGAGTATTCCATTGCACTCCCAGCAAGCTTTGTAGTTGGTACAGGCTTTGAGGGAGTTAAGAAATAAACTATTACTCCACAATGACCTGTGCTGCAGCCACATTATTTGTGTGTCTTTTCCAATTAAGTTTCAGGTCCTCAGAATATTGATAGTGGAGGATCCAGTGATGATAGTGGCATTGGATGTCAAGGGGAGTTGGATGGTTGGAGATGATCATTTCAGGCATTTGTGTGGTGTGAAAGTTACTAGTCACTTATCAGTATAGCCTGAATATTATTCACGTCTTGCTGTACGTGGACAGGGAATGCTTTAGTATCTGAGGAGTCAGGAATGGTGCTTAAAATTGTACAATCAGTAGTAGACGTCTCAACTTCTGACCTTATCATGGAGGGAAGGCCATGACTCAAGCAGCTAAACATGGTTAGGTTGACAACTCTGTTCTGAAGAAATGCACAATGTCAACACTGAGACGATTGGTTGCCAACAACAATAACTATCTTCCTTCATGCTAGGTGTGGGTAGAAGGGTAAAGTTGCCCTAATCATACCAGACCTTGGGCTGCTCTCTCATTAAAAAGAGACAACTGTTGATGGTTGTAATGAGGGTCACCATACTTCAGACAAGGGGAGCGGTTGAGAAAAGAGATCTTCATGGTAACCTCAGGTCGTGCAGGACTTGAATCTGTGCTGTTGGTTCCACATTGCAAACTAGCTGTTTGTCCAGACAACTGACCCCTAAAGTAAAGTCACTATACTCCCAGAAAACAAAACTGCTGTCTTGTTAGAGAGAGACAGCTGGTGGTTAGTTTAACTTGGGGATTGCAACGCCTCAGATGAGGTTGAGCAGGTAGGGCCTTCATGATACCATCAAACATTTGGTTATCATCCTATCAAATGGAGACTTTTCCCTAATTCGCATTCATTTCAATGTGACTGGACTCAATACCTTGATATCAAAGGCAGTCAACCGCACTTCACATCTTGAGTTCAACTCTTCTGTTCATGCTGTGTCAGTGTTGTACTGAGGTCAGGAGCTGAAATTTTCTGACACAACCCAACTTAAAATTTTTAAACACCTTATTGTTGGTTAAGTGCTGTTTGATGGCACTGTCAATGACATCTTACATCATTTTGTCAGTGATTGATGGTAGACTGATGCAGTGGGAATTTGTCAGGTTGGTTTGGTCCTGCTTTCGGTAGATTGGACATATTTGGGCAATTTTCACCTTTTTGGGTAAATGCCAATTTGTTGTTGTGCTGGAGCAGCTGGGATAGGGATGCTGTGGATGCTGTGAGCACATCTTTTGTAGCCAAAATGTTTTCATGGCCCATAGCCTTTGCGGTATCCTTTGCTTTCAGGTATCTCGATCTCTCATGGAGTGAATTGAAATGGCCGAAGAAATGCAAGCATGATGCTGGGAAACTGAAGGCCGAGGTGAGTTAACCACTCAATACTTTGGGCTGAATATGTTTGAAATTGCTTTAGTCTTGTCTTTTGCACGAAAGTGTTGGACTCTCCCACCATTGTAGATGAGGATGTTCAAGGAGCCAACTGCACCCATCAGTTATTTAATTTTGTTTATCACCATTCATGATTGAGAAGCTTTGATCGGCTCTGTTGAGTGTTGGACCACTTTGATTTTCACATGCTGTTTACTCAATTTGTCATACACATGGTCTTATGTCAAGGCCTCAACAGGTTTGCGATTCAGGTTTTGGAATGCCTCCTCCTACATTCCTGATTGAATCAGAATTGATCTGTAAGACCATGACACATAGGAGAGAAATTAGGCCATTCAGCCCATCGAGTCTGCTGTACCATTCAATCATGGCTGATAAGTTTTTCAAACCCATTCTCCCACCTTCTCCCTGTAACCTTTGGTCCCCTTAACAATCAAGAACCTATCTATCTCTGTCTTAAATATACTCAATGACCTGGCCTCAAAGCCCTCTGTGACAATGAATTTCAAAGATTCGCCACTCTCTGCCTGAAGAAGTTTCTCCTCATCTCCATTCTAAAGAGTTTTCCCTTTACTCTAAGGCTGTGCCCTTGAGCCCTAGTCTCTCTTGCAAATGGAAATAACTTCCCAATGTTTACTCTATCCAGGCCTTTCTGTATTCTGTAAGTTTCAATTAGATCCTCCCTCATCCTTCTAAACTCCATCAAGTATAGACCCAGAGTCCTCAAACATTCCTCCTATGTTAAGCCTTTCAATCCTGCGATCATTCCTGTGAACCTCCTCAGATCGACTCCAGCACCAATACTTCCTTCCTGAGATACGGGGCCCAAAATTGCTCGCAATATTCTAAATGTGGTCTGACCAAAGCCTTATAAAGGCTCAGAAGTTCATCCCTGCTTTTATATTCTAGTTCTCTCAAAATAAATGCCAACATTATATTTGCCTTCCTAACTACCAACTCAGCCTGCAAATTAACCTTCAGAGAATCCTGGACTAAGACTCCAAAGTCCCTTTGCACTTCAGGTTTCTGAACTTTCTGCCATTTAGAAAATAGTCTATGCTTCTATTCTTCGTACTAAAGTGCATGACCTCATACTTTCCAACATTGTATTCCATCTTCCACTTCTTTGCCCACACTCCTCACCTGTCTGCTGCACCCTCTCCACCTCCTCAATACTACTTGTCACTCCACTTATCTTTGTATCATCTTCAAACTTAGCCAGAATGCCATCAGTTAGTTCATCTAGCTTATCAATGTATAAAGTGAAAAGGTGTGGTCCCAACACTGACCCTTGCAGAACACCACTAGTCACCAGCTGCTATCGTGAAAAGGATTGTTTTATCCCTACTCTCTGCTTTCTGCCAGACAGCCAATCTTCTATCCATGCTAGTAACTTGGCTCTAACACCATGGGCCCTTATCTTACTCAGCAACTGCCTGTGTGGCACCTTGTCAAAGGCCCCTGGAAGTCCAGGTAGACAACATCCATTGGCTCTCCTTTGTCTACCCTGCTTGTTACCTCCCCAAAGAATCCTAACAGATTTGTCAGGCATAACCTCCCTTGATGAAACCATGCTGACTTTGCCCTATTATACCATGCACTTCCAAGTCTTCAGAAATCTCATCCTTCACAATGGGTGCCAAAATCTTACCAATGACCAAGGTCAGGCTAAACGGCCTGTAATTTCCCATGTTTGCCTTACTACCTTCTTAAACAGGGGGTTACATCAGCAATTTTCCAATCCTCTGGAAGTCTTCCTGACTTCAGTGATTCCTGAAAGATCAGCACTAACGTCTCCATTATCTCTTCAACTACCTCCTTCAGAACTCTGGGATGTAGTCCATTTGGTCCAGTTGATTTATCCACCTTCAGACTTTTCAGTTTTTCTAGCACCTTCTCTGTGCTTTATGGTCATGTAAAGAAGTTTAATTTATAAACAATGATTCTTACCTTGAGGATGCATTTCTTCCACACCAAAATGAACTTATGTTTCAAGAGGAAACAACTTAAGCAGGCTTTCTTGAGTTAATAGATAGTTAATAATAATGCAGCACCTGTACACACAGATTAGAAATAAGGAGTCCAAAAAAACTACTTAAAAGATGGATCTATTTATGGCCATTTGTAAAGAGTAGATAGCGGTACAATGCTAGTTGAACAGTTGTTTCTGGATGGTTTGGCTCTTTGTGTGAGTTGAAGTCAGTTTGTCCCATTTCCTTTTGACTCATTTGCTGACAAGCTGGCTTCTAGCACTGAGAGTGAGAGTGACATTTACCTACAATGCAGTGGTGACCAAAGGGATAGTTCTTTGACTGTGACCTTCACTACACTAATACTTGAACCCAGGCTAGTAGGCATGAGTATCTCAGTTCACTAGCACACCTTCTTCAACTCGCATACAAAGGTAGAGTTGGATTGGCTTTTAACACCTATTCTTGTATATTTCCACAAGAGGAAGACACAAATTTATCTTTCATCCAGACTGTGGTCATTTCTCCTTTATGTTCGCAGTCTGAGATGACTCCTAGGGGGTAGCCATTCAGTTTGTTTCCCTTTTATATCAATTCATTTGAAGCTTTCTTGACACCTCACAGAGGTCACATTACAGGGCCTCTCTCTCTCTCTTTCTCTATTTCTTTCTAAACAGCCATGAATTTACATCCCCAGTCAAATGTTTGGCTATAGCAGTCCTCTTTTTAAAAAAAACAAATGTTAGAATTAAGACTTCAAAATGCCCATAGATGGTCTGAGGTTATGATTCATGCTCATGACAACAGATTTCCTTCTCTTGCAGGACATTTGTGAGTCAAATAGGTTTCTATGACAATCTGATTGTTTCATGATCTCCATTACGGAAAGCAGCTTTTCATTCTAAATTTTATTATTCATGAATTAATTTTAAATTTCCCAGCATGCATGTTGAAATGTGATCACATGTTTCTATCTCATTGGTCCAGGCCTCTCAATTATTGGTCCATTGGGATGACCACTATGTCATCGTACTCACTTGTAGGATAAAGGAGAGAACAGGTGAGGAGATGTTAACGCAGGAAACTGGAATTTGCCTGCTGACAAAGGAGAGAATCTGGTACCTGTCTGTAGGAAGAGGTGCAGGCAGCACCAGGCAAGAAGGCAGCACTGGAAGATTGACTAATCCTGTTTAAATATATTGTACAGATTCAATATAACATTTACAGTGTAATATGTGATATATCCAATGTATGCACAGGAGCAATGATCAAAGAAGTATTTGAAGATGTAGGGCTGAATTTCACTTTTTTTTTGGCTAAGTACAAGTTGCATTTAGATTTTTAGTCTGAATTCCACCAAAATGCCTCATGATATTTCTCACTGTAGCTTTACAAACATGCCTCTTTAACAATATATCCTATCTCCAAGGCTTCCCTCACATCCAATTCTAACCCCATCTTACCATGCACCATTCCCAGGATGACTTGTCACTCGCCAGGTCACATGTCATATAAGTATGTAGATTGATTCTAATGAAAGCAATGGAATGGTTGAGGTGTCTGTGAGATGGGAAGGGGATCAGGGCACAGCGGGCACTGTCTTTTGGATGTGACGTGTTGGTCACTCATTTGTTGTGGCATCTTCTCAAGTTGGTGCCCATGCCATCATGGAACAACAATAAGGATGTGCTGAAGATATCAACCCCACCACTGCCCCAGCCCCCAGACAGGTCTGTATTGATTAGCATGACAGTTTGTGTGTCTGCTCAAAAGACCACATCTTTACGGCAGTATTGATAGCCTTTGGCCCTGGCAGACATGCCAACATGGTCACAGGCATGGCACATAATGGCAAGGCTAAGCAAGGCATGAATGCAGTGGGCATGCAGGTAACCCCAAAGTGAACAAGTGAGGAGAGCAAGTGGACACACCCAGAGTTGCAGCCTGATCCAATCCATGAGCTGGGTGCTTGTGCCTGCATGGAAACTGTCTCTGCTACTGCCTTTCAATGCTCATTGCCAATGCAGCAATGGAGATCTGTATTCCAAAGCGGCCTGCATGTGGATGGAAGAGATGCCATGATGGTTGTCAGACGTTGGCAATAGCCAGAAGTAATATCTGTGGATTAGGGCTTTGTGTGACAGGTGCCTGTGCATCATGCCCAGAGACGTTTGGTGCTGAGCAATATGGATGTTGATCACAGCCAGTGATGAACTTAAGCCACTGAGTACCTGATCTGACTTCCATGTTGAGATTTCTCAACATCTAGCTTGTTAGACACCATAAGACATAGGAGTAGAATTAGGCCTTTGGGTCCATTGAGCCTGCTCTGCCATTTGATTGTGGCTGATATATTTCTCAACTCGATTCTCCTGCCTTCTCCCTGTAACCCTTGATCCCCTCACCAATCAATAACCTATCTTTCTCTCTCTTAACTAAACTCAATAACTTAGCCTCCATAGCCTTCTGTGGCAATGATTCCACAGATTCACCACATTCTTATTGAAGAAATTCCTTCTCATTTCAATTTTAAAGGGTTGTCCCTTCACGATAAGGGTGTGCTGTCAAGTCCTAGTCTCTCCTACTAGTGGAAATATCTTCTACACATCTATTCTATCCAGGCCACTCAATATTCTACAAGTCATAATCAGATCCTCCCTCATCCTTTTAAATTCCACCGAATACAGACCCAGAGTCCTTAACTGTTCCTCATATGATTAGCCCTTTATCCCCAATATCAATCTTGTAAATGTCCTCTGGATCTCCTTCAATGCCAGCACATCCTTCCTTCGATATGGGAGCCAGAACTGTTCACAGTTCCAAATGCAGTCTAACCAGAGCCTTATACAGCCTCAGCACTAAATCTCTATTCTTGTATTCTTGCTCTCTTGAAATGAATGCTAAGCGTGTTTGATAAGATAGGAAGCTGAATATTAACAAAGTGAGTTGGGCCAATAACAAGGCATTTAATAAGTGAAAATCGGCTATAAATGGAAACTCACCACTACCTATGAGAAACTTAGCTTGCTGCTAGGCAAAAGCATAAAAGATGGAGCGATATTGAGATGCATCTCACTGGGATCCTCCCTCATTCTGCCACAAATTACGCCATAGCCCATATCGTTCAGAACCCTGTAAGAATTCACCCACAGAATCTGGTGTTACAATTGGTGTGGGCAGACCTTGATCGATGATTACATCACTTAGATTTGAAGGCAAATGAAAAGACTACTGCAGGACTGAGAGATATGGAAGGACCACACTGAGACAAGAGCCTCCTTCAGAAACAGCATACTTGATGATGTTATAAAATAGATCTTTTTGTTTAAAATACATTGCTTTCATGCCTTTTACTCTGTCTTAATCACAACTTTTAAGCTTCATTCCATGACGTATGTAGGCCAAACTTCAGTAGATAATCTCTCTTGCATTGGCAACAGAAGTCAATGCCAGGAGACAATGTCAAGACCAAATGTCACAGCATTTGTGGCAATGGTAAAGCCCAACCCCAGGCCCAGTAGCTAATGTGGGTTTGGCTTGGAGTCCAGGATAGCAGCATAATCAATAGCCAAAAAACATTGTGGGTTGTGGGACCTGGAGCCTAGATCCTCAAGGAATGTCTGGAATGAGGTCATTTTTCCACAGAATGTGATTGGGAGGAAAGAGATGGCCATAGTCAGGAATCAAAGCATGACAGAGATTTACCTCAGTATTGGTGCAGTTAATTAAGATTCAACAGAATATGTATGATATATGATTCTTGGGCCTGACTAATCCCTAGTTACATAATTCTGGAATTTCATTGATTAAAGGAATCAATACCTTGCAGAGCAAAAAGTGTAATAAACTAAATATTGTTGGTTAATTTTTATGCACGTCCAGTTTGGAATTCAACCTTCTTTTCGCTTTTTGTCTCTGTTGTAAAAGCTGGGCAAATTCAGCACAGGTAAAATACAATATAACTTGCCTTGAGCTCTTACCCAGAAAATAGGCCAAGTTTGTCTCACCTTGGTCTGTTACTTTTGGCAGCAGAGGGAATACCCAATTAAATGATTCTTTGGATTCCAGAGATTGTGCTTCCCTGACATCTTCCCAAGTATTTACAACTGACCAAGGAGTAGGAATGACAGTAGTTATGTTCCACTTTCTGTCAAACTAATCATTGTAAATCCTCGCACCAAGGAATGCGTTGTAAGCATGAAAAATGTCTAAGAACTGTCTCTTATTTTACTATACGTGTTAATCTATATGTAGTTTGTTTTGCCAAAATATAACAATGAATTAACAATGGACTCCTACAAACCTGCTGCAGAATACTTGTAACTGAAAGTTATTTTTGGCACAGTCTAGGATGGATGAAGTAAGGAGCACACCTTGCCCCTATCTGATTTATTCTCTATGCTTTTACATTAACTCTTGTAACATGAACACTGGAACAGAACATTCACTGAAATAAATATTACAGATTTATTTACAGAGCAACTAAATACCTTGTGACTCTATCACAAATATCTATATGGTCTGGGTTCTATCACTTAACAGGCTGATTGACTAACAGACTTTCCTGATGGATTACAAACTACAATAGGGGTTGTTCAAGATTGGACTGAAGTCTTTGCACAAGAATATCATGTTCCATGTTAGCCATGATGTGGAGGTGCTGGTGTTGGACTGGGGTGGACAAATTCAGAAGTCACATGACACCAAGCTTTAGTCCAACAAGTTTATTTGAAATCATAAGCTTTCAGAGCGTAGCCTGACGAAGGCACTATGCTCCAAAAGCTTTTGATTTGAAATAAACCTGATTGTAGAAACAATCAACATCACAACATTTACCCCTATCCTTCAAAAAAAACAATTTCTCCCATGAGAAGCATGTACAAAGATACAGAACAAAAATAAGGTTGACGTGTTTGCAGGCATTATCTTTACAATTGAGATAATATTTTGACAAATGTATAATGTGATTGGATTCAGTTCTTGTACAGATCTCAGGATGTGCTTGTATAGTTTCACACTGTTTTCTGTTCTCTGTACCTGTAGATTGGTGAGCATGTAGTTATCTGGTATAAACACAATACGTCCAATGTCTGAAAGATTATCGTGGATTGCTTGGATTATCATATGCAATTTAAATGCGTATTCTGTTTTTTTCTAAGAATGTCATCTAAAATGTCACTAACAGGTGCAGAAAATAATTGAGAAAGGTAATGGAATGCTGGTCTTTACATCTAGAAGACTCGAACACGAGGATGAGATGTTATGCCACAGTTATGTAAAATCTTGGTTAAACCCTGCATTGTGAGTGAATCTGGGCACCACACCTCACAAAGCAGAGGGAGTAGAACGTACGAATGATACTGGGACTTCAGATGTTACATCATGAGGAGAAATTACACAAATTAGGCCTGTTTTCACCTCATCTTTGGAATTCAGCTCTTTAGTCCATGTTGTGGACCATAGTGAAGTCAGGAGCTGAGTGGCCCTGGCAGAGCCCAAACGTGGCATCACTGAGCAGGTTATTGCTGAGCAAGTGCTGCTTGATAGCACTGTTGATGCCACCTTTCCATCACTTTATTGATGATTGAGAGTAGACAGATGGGGCAGTAATTGGTTGGGCTAGATTTGTCCTGCTTTTTGTGTACAGAACATAACTGGGAAAATTTCAATATTATCGGGTAGATGCCAGTTTGTAACTGTACTGGAAGACCTTGGCTAAGGGGAGCGGCAAGTTCATAAGCACAAGTCTTCAGGACTATTGCATGGCATAAATGTAACAAGGTACTGTGAAGTTCACCTGCCCTAACCAAATTAGCCTTAAACTTTCCACCAACATAGGTTTTCACTTGTACAATGGGTACAACTTGACTGAGGCACTGGAAGTTTTGCTGACACTTGTAGACACATAGCCAAGTATGAATCAATACGTTCAGGAAAGGATGAAGGTAACATTATGAATTTGGTTTCCTCCCTTTACCACACCCAAATGTCTTAATCTCGAGGTATCCCTAATTTACTACTGGTATAGCGTTATTACTCATTCTTTTGCATAGCCAACCTTCTTTGCTCAGACAAAGCCATTGATCTTAGGCTGGTGGCCAACAGCAATAATGTTGTTGTGAGCCTTTCATTATTTTTCTAATGCTGGCGCAACAAGTACCAGGTTATATGTTCACTTTAGCTATATTGGATAAGTTCAGGCTTTTTGTGGTTATTCAATGTTTGAGCCACAGCATATTCTCCAATTAATATCCTTGAACTACCCCCACCACCACCCCACCCCCCCACCCCTGCCAGCCCCACCCCCAGCACCATATAATGTATAATGTGTTGTGCTGGCCTATTCTCAAAGTTCAACCTCATCATTGTCTTTTAAATCATGTCACATTTCACTGACTTGTTTTCGCTCTTATCCCTGATAGACTGCATTTTTTTAAAATTTGACCCCATGTATGATTTTTCTTTGGTTTGTTTTTGTAAAGCAATGTTCAAAGTTCTGTCTGTACATTCCTTTCATGTCCTTTCTAATTTAAAGACCAATTGTGCATTTCTGTTATGTACCAACCATCTGTCTTATCTTAAGCTATTTGCTTTCAGCATTGAATCAGTGGAGCTCACAAACAAGAGCTCTTCTGCAGCAGTCACATGCGGGTCACAACGTCATGTGGTCAAAAAGCATGTTCCTGGAATGTTTATCCCGAGGGTTATACACCAAGAAAAAATAAACTACTATCCGACTTCTGGGAAAGACTTTCATAGACATTCTGCTATGTAGGAAGAAACCCAATGCCCACAAGCTTTTGAAGTATGGAGAAATATTTATATGCACGTCTAGTCTCACAATCCCTTCAATGTAAGAGTTGTTCTTATAAATTGAGCCCTTCGTGACACAGGTTCATTTATCACTGATGTGTTTCTGTTGCTTTTATGTAAAATATTCAGGTACATGTTTGAACCAGTTCTAAGTTGAACAGGATCTTCTGTGTGGTGAATAGCAATTTGCATGTCAAACTCTGACATTTGGCAAAATAATTCATATTCTGCCCACTATCCTCATCTGTTCAGCAGCGTTTGGAGAGTTGGGACTCGACCTCTCAATACAAGGTGTGTACATTAGATTCTGTTTTGCAAGTTTATCAGGTTGTCAGACTTGGAAAAATCATCTGTGTGAAGGAAAACTCTAGTCAGATGGGAGCCTTAAAGGAAGTTATGTTTGTATCACAAAAATGTCTGTAGGATGGGTTGCCTTACTAACTAAGATGACACAGAACAGGGTTTATATTTGTGCACTGGATGTTGGCATTGCTGTCTTGGCCAGCATTTATTGCCCATACATACTGCCCTTAGGTCGATGGTGTTCAGCTGCCTTCTTGAACCGCTGCAGTCCTTGAGATGTGGGTGCACCCACATTGCTGATATGCAGGAAGTAACAGTGAATGAACAATGATTGCTTCCAGGATAGGATAGTGTGCTTGGAGGGAAGCTTGTAGGGAGTGCCATTTGCATTCATCTGCTGCCTTTGTCACTCTAGGTAGTATAGGTCACAGGTTTGGAAGGTGCTGTGGGAGAAATGCAGGTGTTTTTGTGTTTCTACACTCTTAACTTGGTAACTGATGTAAAGTAAGGAAATAATTTGTATAGTTTTACAACAGTTTGTCAAATTGCAACATGGATACTTCTTCCATGGCTAGTTCAGTTGGCTGGATGGCTGTTTTGTGACACAGAGTGATGCTAACAGCATGGGGTTACATTACCACACCGGCTGAGGCTACCTTGCAGGACTCTCCTTTTCAACCTGTCCCCTCATCTAAGGTGTGATATCCCTCAGATTAAACAACCACCAATATCTCTCTCTAATGAGACAGCAGCCCTATGGTCTGGTGGGGCTATGGGAAGTTTACCTTTACTCTTTCCATATGACTGTTTTGATGCTGATAGGGTGTATACTGCAATATGATTGGAGGTTTCTTAGGACTCCCTCAATTTATACAATGAAGGTGGAGTCATTGATACTCAATGGGCATGGATTACCTGCTGGATGACAACCCAATATCCCAACTCAACGTGTCAGCATTGTATGTAATGGGACTCAGCTCTTGAATCAGTAAAGCTTGTTCTGAGGTAAATATGTTTGCAAGAAAATGAATAAACTATATGATATTAACATTTAACATTATAAAACATTAATCTAAACAAAAAAATTCACAGTAAATTCAAGAGAAATGTCAAAATAAAAATAAAACTGGACAACAGAAGGAATTACAACACAATCTTGTAGCCTTTGGCCACTCTCACCTGGAGAAATAAGGACTTGTCATCACTTGCTACTTAGGATGTTTCCTGATAGCTAACATAATTCATATGCAAAATTATTTTTCTCCAACACAAAGGTTAACCTTAATGAAAACTACTTGAAACTGTCTATTTCTAGAATATTTTGTTATCCAAGGCATTAACATTGCCGACTGAATCAGCAACAAATTGCTCTGTACTCACACTGTTAGCCTGTACAGCTCACTGTTTGGCTGTGTTTCGGAAACTGATTGGATTCTGGATGAGAATCAAAGTTTTCCATTTTGTTCATATCATGTGTCTTCCAGGTTATGTTTCTTAAAACTATATTTGACTACTAGTCCAAAATATCATGCCAAGTAGTTCATTTTTCCAGTTGGGTTTCTTTACCTTTTACCCATATTGCTGAGTCAAAGGGTACTGTAGATTTGAATCACTCCCTGATAGAAATGACAGAAGGACTAACATCTACCATAGTCTGAGTCTCAAGAAGTCAAGAAGAAGGAAGTAGTAGCAAATCGCATTATGACATTTAAACTCCTAGTGACAGTACATTAAGCTTCCAACTGAAAACAATAGTAATCAATTTTATTTTTGCATAAAGAGAAATTTGGCATATATAGAGAGGAAAAACAAGAAAATGGGAAGCAAATGATGGAATGGTACAGCAATGATACTCATTGATACTAAGATGATCCATGTCAGAGAGGGATAACTCAAATGATGATGCACACCAAAGAAAAGATGTGAACTTCAAACAGATAGTTAGAGGTTGCATTTGTGAGGCACATTTGAACACTAAAATATTGAGCATTAAATGTGTTCTGTAGTTTAAAGAGGGGAAATTTGACTACCATTTCTGTCCAAGCAGGAAAGCGAAGGGATACAGAAGAGAAAACAGATAGTCAACCTGAGATGAGCAGTCCTAACAATGCCAGAACACAATAGTGACCACTCCTGGGACTTCATGGAGTCCTGAGAAGAAGGGAGTAGGATACCACATGTCAATGTAGTCTGGGAATTTTGATGGGGAAGGGAACGCAATGGAGGAAGAAGTGCAGGCCTTCGGGTTTTAGGGGCTCGAGAGTGGGTGACACAAAAATGTCTGACATTTTTCAGTGCAGTTACCAATGCACAGAATGGAATCCCTGAAACTGTCTTCACAACCATCCCCCGTGCTGACTTCAATTTTACAACGGGTGGGTCAGAGAATACACCTGCCCTTATTGAGGCTCTTAAGTTGAAAATAAAAGGCTATTTAAGAATGTCATTCAAACTCCGCCAGCATTGTACACTGGGT
The DNA here is from genome assembly GCF_021869965.1 of Rhincodon typus. Taxonomy (NCBI): domain Eukaryota; kingdom Metazoa; phylum Chordata; class Chondrichthyes; order Orectolobiformes; family Rhincodontidae; genus Rhincodon; species Rhincodon typus. Next base: position 33,911 of record NW_025966294.1, read on the forward strand.
TGGGGAAGCTGAAGGGAAAGTAGCCAGCCTGCAACTTTAATAATTCAGACTAAAAGGAAGGAAAGGCTACCTCCTTTGGGATCAGGAATCCTGGATTTAAGACCCACACACCCACCAGTTTTAAAGGGCTCCCAAGTCATCATGTTTTGTAAAAACACCCAAGACCACATCTTACGTGGTGTTAGTAATGAATCAGAATCATTGAATGATCTGCTGTGAAAGAATTGGTTCATTTTGCTATAAGAGTCTTTGAAAGTGCTACCTAGTTACTTTAACTCTCTCATGCGTTTGCCTGAGCCTTTCAATTTTTCAAGTATTATCCAATTAATTTTTGAATGTTGTTGTTGAAGCTGCTTCCAACATCCTTTCAGGCTCGTAACAGAATACTGTGAACAGTTACTTTCTAGCTCCTATATGAAAGTCCTGCCAAAATATTGAACAATTTTAGTAAATCTTCCCCTTAATGTCTGCTGTGTGGGGAGAAACCATTGTTTTTCTCATTCTGTCCACATCGTCAATGTTTACACCTTGGTATCATGCTCACAAATTACCTCCATACTCAATATATTTTCTAAACATTTTATATCAAACACAATTCTCTGGGTGAGGTACAATCAAGGATTAACTTTGCCTCCTCACTTTTGCACTCTATTTATAAAGGCAAGGTTTCCATTTGCCTTTTTAACCTTGTTAATATGCCTCGGTACCCTCAAAGATTTTTGTACATACACCCCAAATCTCTTTAAAATTATGCTATTTTATATTGCTTCTGCTATTCTTCCTACCAAAATGTAACACTTTATGCTTTTCTGAGTTATATTTCATCTTTGTGTTTACACATTTCAAAAAACTAAGACTTCCTGAAGTCTATTATCCTCCAAATTGTTCACTATATATTTGAATTCTATGTCATCTGCTGACAGTGCCGTTGTAAGTTTATTTGATTTTTGTGTGAAAGTTTACATTTATGAAGAAAGAAAACATAAACAAAAATGTTTCTTAAACAACAAATTGCTTTGACATGCAGGCAAATTGAATGTTGCACAGAAGCTCCCTACAAATGACAATGAAATGAATAATCAATCGGCCTGCTTTTGGCAAGGAAGGAATTTGGGCCAGAACGGGAGGAGCACTTACTGTTCCTCTTTGAATCATGACATTCAATGTCCATTTGAAGAGGCATACAGAAAGACTTATTCCGACACTTGCTTACTGAAAACACGAAGGTGGCAACCTTACATTATGAGCTTGAGTAATAGATTAAAAAAAGAAAAGCACACTTTCAATTCACAAATTGAAAAATAAATATCCCATGCAATGTATCTCATTCCATACAGAATGTTGAGTGTGGAGATTGTTGGCTTTCACAGATTTAAGTGCAAACTCTTTTTGGAATTTTTATCTAATGATTGCTTCTAGACCATTAAAACTAAGGAGCTTGTGATTTACAGACACAGGAGACACAAAATGTCTAAGCTTTTATTGTGAGTAACAGTATTTTTAATATGTACATGTTAAATTTGGCCATGCCTTTTTTTTGGAATTATCAGAAGAGTCTGCAGCTGTGAAACTGTCTGGATAATGGAATAATAGCCATACATATCTCCAGCTTAATGATGAATGGTGTTTGAATATAAAAGGAAAGATGTTTTGTGTTATTTAATTACATGCAAGAATAAGCATTTTTTTTTCTGTTGAAAGAGATTTCAAATAGAGATACCAATCACCACACATATTTAGAGACAACCTCCAGGTAATTACTCAGATTCTAGCTAGTTAGAAAAGCAGCAAGGGAATACTGTGGATAGGTGGGCTTAGATGGGCAAAAGGTCTTGTTCTGCTTGAACCTGTTTCTATGTTATTACTTAATTAATATAACGAATTAAATAAACTTTGCATTTATAGTTCCTGAACTGTCAACGTTTTAATTTGGGACACAGCTTTAAATGAGTTAAAATAACATAACTAAATAAAACAGCATGAGTAGACAAAGTGTTAGTCATATTCCCATGGCTCAATTGTATTCTGTGTATGTGTAAATGTTAAAGGAGCATTGTCATAAATTCTCTCTCTCTCTCGGGTCAATTCTTGGCTTTGAGAAAAGACAAGCTAGCTGCTAAGTGTCTGCCAACCTCCTTCCTAACTCAGTGGCTGAGAAATGTGGAAAAAAACCAGTACTGACTCAAACACAGTGTTTTTTTTTGCTAATTCCAGAGCTATATTTTTACTCCTTGAGTTATCAGCTAAAGTTGCCATGAATAAAATCCTGGGTGCAGGCTTTTGTCCTAATATTTTATATGAATTGCATTTGAGTCACTTTTGCCTCAGCTAAATTGGACAGAATCGAAAGAAACAGGATTAAATAAACTCACAAAATTTTACGCATGAATTGATTCCATAATTACTTCATGTCCAAGACTCTGTGAATTTTTATGTTGATTCAAAAGTCCATTTCCCTCAAAATAGTTCCTGCCCAAAAAACTAGCCAGGCTCTCAATTTGAATTCATGAGTTTCCGACTGTTGTGTCTGTTTATTTTGTTCACCTTAGCACAGCCAGAAACCTGGATGCACACACATTGTGAAATATCCTGATGAGTGCAAGACAAGATGTTTATAAAAAAAGTCTCTTTTCAGCAATGTTCAAAGTCTGTACTATTAAATGACTATTTGATTACCTGTACCTGTTGTGACTAGCTGCAGTCGGCTGGAACCTGGCCCTGCTATATTTCTGCTATGTGGACATCAGCAGTAAGGGCAGCATTGGTATCCCACCCTTAACTGCATTTGAAGTGGTGTCCTAAGAACCTTGGTGAGTTGCTGCAGTGCATCTTTCATACAGTATATACTGCTGCAAGTGTAACCATCTCTGATGGAGGGAGTGAGTGATTATGTTGATGGATGGGTTGGTGATCTAGTGCACTAATCCAGGCAAGTTGGATGTATTCCATCACACTCCTGATTTGTGCCTTGAGGAAGGCAGGCAAGCTTTGGCAAGTCAGGAAGTGAATTACTTGCCTCAGACTCTCATCTATTCTCGTAGCTGTAGTATTTATATGGGCATTTCACTTCAACTTCAGTAGAAACTTGCAGGATACCAAGGGATTGAGCAATGGTAATATCAATGGATGATTGTTAGAATGTCTCTTGTCAAAGATATTAAATGGGATTTGTTCAGTGTGAATGTGACTTACTATATTTCTATTAACCTATGTTGAAAACTCCACTTGTGAAAATGTTTGTAGAGGACAGTATTTGTTTGGCCATTTTGTCGTTCACAAACTACTGACGCTCATTAATTGGACTTGCAGATGAAGAACCTTTGCATGGTGGTGTTTGGTGCCCATGGAATTTTAGTCCAACAGATAGTCTGTACTGTTAGGAGAATCAATTTTATTTTTAAAAGCCTCTTGGCAATAATTTAAGTAAATATGAATGAATATATTTAACAACCTTCCACTTAAAATGTAACAGTGATTACATCAAGAATGAGTCTACATTGATTTATTAAAAGTCATTTAAAAGAATCCTTTAGCACATTCTAAGATCATACGGTAAACAATTTGGCAATGCTGACAGGTTGATTGGCACAGGTGTAAGATGAGAATATTAAGTTCAGGGATATCGTTGATATTGTTTGATTTCTAAATGCTGGCCTCAAAGTTATCACCTGTGTTTGAAACTGTAGTCAATTCTTGCCTAGAATTGTATAATTGTAACATTTAATAAATTAAAGATAATAAATAATTGGCAGTAAGGCACAAAGCAGTGATTCATCTGAGCCCTACAGATAAGGTCATAAACCTCTTGAGTGTAACTTGAGAACTTCACGAGCGTCAGCAAGACCTGAACATTGAATCACTGCCTTATGCAGGGTTGAAATTATTTCAGACCTTGCTAATGTGTAGTCTGTACTTTTTTAAAATGTTTACCTTTAACTTTTTGCGCCTATTTCATCAGCATATAAAGTTGAGGACAAAATGTCTGTCAAAAATTGTCAGCATTAACCCTGCAGTTTAGCAACTACATTTCGACAAATATGTGCCCTGGTACTTTGTTCTTGAAGTCACTAATTATGACAGTTGATACAAGGTAAGAAAATAATAACACAGATTAATGACCAAAGAGGTGAATGTCTATGGTTACAATTTAAACAGTGCCTCCAGATCTTATCCCAAATTTTAGTGTTAACAGGAAATGTGCTACGTGCTTTAATTTTGCTGCAGATGTTATATTAAGTTTTAGGATTATTGTTGAAAAACATAGTTGAAGCTTGTAAAAGCAGCAAGAACGAATTATGTAATAAACGGCCATGGTGTTATACATCTGGAGTGGCAATGTTTGATTACCAAGAAAAGCAATGATATGAAAGATGAAATTTGCCATGCAAAGGATGCTGCTGAGAGCCTGGTGCACGCAATATTTGTTCACTGAGTGAAAACCACAGAATGCTGTATGAGTGGCAAAACCACAAATGTTTCTGTCTGGTCAAGTCCACAATGTGTCACAGTTCTGCTCTTATGAATAATTAGCAGAAGCTATTTTTATGTGAGTCCTAAAGGAGCAAAACAAATTAACAAAAGATTTATTCTGTGGTCACACACAGAGTGATGGATGCTCAATATGGTTAAGGCTACTGGCTGGTTTTCCCTACGGGCATGAGGAAGATGCCTGTGGATATGTGTGTAGGTTGCATTGATTGGGCGTAAGAACATTGAGTAACTGTTCTGGTTGCTTTCCAGTAGTCCACTGCAGGACTGTGTCAGGGTCTCTGAGGAATGTTATTAGACTGTAAAAACAAATTTCTGTGATCAGTATTTTTATTGGATATATTTAAATGAGAATGCAATTATTTGCAGAAATTTAAGTCAATTTTTCATTTAATTCTAGAGGAAATTTCTTAATAGCCACACATTATTTTCACTGGCGGCTGTAATTGGTATTTTTCTGGCTCGCATGAGTGGAGATCATCGTGTGGAGGGTGAGGGGCAATAAAATGAAGAGGGGCTGTGGTAGTTTGGTTCCTCGAAAATGTCTCATTTGCAGGGAACTTTACTGGCAATGGGACCAGCCTTAGAAAGCCTTCCTGCCACAAGAAAGTGAAAGCAAGATTGACCATTCAAATATCCAATTGACTGCCATTTTACCAGGCTGATTGACACTCTGATCTGTGTGAATTAAGCTGATTACTGATGGTCTAAAACATGGCAGCTCAAGGGTGGGAGAACTATCTTAGTTCATTCAAGGAAGTGGCTGCAGACCAAACAGATATCACCCATGGCTCCAGAGATCACTTCATAGAGGTTTCAGCACCACCAGTTGCATGTTGATAATTTTAAAACATTTCTTCCAGTGTAAGCTGCAACAGTCCATATTTTCTCAGCAGTGACCACTCTTCTTCGTGGCGCTGTTGAGCTATAGACCTTTTGATTCAGACAGCAGCTCCAGAGACAAACAGTGGGTTGCGCTCAGAAATATCTGATCAATACATAAGATTTTCCTTCAATGATTGCAGCTCCTCAAGGGAGCAGGACATTGATTTTATGCATTATTGGCATTCCACCCCGAGTCAGTAATTTGTGGAATCAGGTCCATTGCAAGACTTAAGCGTATCATCCTAATAAATCTCAATATTGAACTGAAAATCTACCTGTTAAATGACATATTGAACCAATGCTGTATCTGGCCTCTCAGGTGGATGTATGTGACATGTTTGTTGTTTGCATGATTTGGAGAAGACAGGGGAGATCCTCTGACATCCTCACCGACAATTATCCCTCAGCCAACATCAGCATCATAGATTACGTGGTCAATTATCACTTTGCTGGTCACGTGACCTCACTGTGTACAAATTGGCTGCCACATTGAGAAGCGTGGCTGCAGAGCACTTTGATGTGTTCTGAGGACATGAGAGTTTCTGTTCAGGGGCAAGTTCTCTTTATTTATGTTCTCTATTTATCATTTTGTCATTGTAATGTGCATGTAGATTTAAGAGACCAAGAACGTGAGAAAGCTTGGTGAGCCAATGTGAGCTGGAAAGCAGGAAGAAAACTGGCTGACCCAAATGATATTGACATGTAGAGACATAAGAATGGCATCAGACCAGAAATATAGTCAGTGAATGTGCTACACATGAATATGCCATGTTTCCAACACATAAATTATCTGAGTTCCTAATATTACACACAAATATGTACAATAAACAAAAAATTATGGGAAAAAACATGAATGGACAAAGGGCTTTGGAATTGTCCAGTCAAAGATTCCAATTCTACATGGGGTTAATGGTTTCATTTGAATTTCCCATAAGGGCACTGATGCTGTACATGAGCACTCTGAAGGGATTATTCTAACTGTTGGGAGTATAAATTTCAATGTAGATTCCACAGAATGTAACATTTAGCAATTTATCTTCAGCCTGACCTCATGTCAAACAGTTGACTCTTGTGTAGCTGCAAACTGGGACAGGTCCCTTGGTGACCGTAAGAAGATTTTTTTTCCTGTGAACACTTCACCCTCTATTGTACTAATGTCTGCGAATTGCATTGTACTCTCTTAAATTTCTGGAATGCAAAAGGTGATACTCTATAGCAGCAACGCTCTGCTTGGAATCATTGCAAAACTCTGGGTGTCAGAGCACATTCTTCTGTCTGAAATCTTTTAGCAACTAATGCATCTGCGTTGGCTACTGAACATTACTTTTGGCACTGCTGATAAATGCATGAATCATGAGGGTACAGCACTACCAACTGCTTACAATTTTACCAACAATGGAAGACTGGAACAGACCCTCTGGTCCTTATCGCTGTGTCCCACACTTCTTGGCATGTCACAATATAAAGATTCCCTGCCCAAAGCAATCAGACCATTTGATCTTCTGGGCAAGGCAATAAAACTAGCCAAGACCTGGATCAATTTGGAAAATATTTTGGAAAATCTTCTCTGACCATTTAAAGCATCAAACTCACCAGGAAGTAATTCTGGACCTGACTTTTTAATACCTACTGAAATTCCTTCCCAACTGTATATTGGGTGCGCCTCCACTACATGGACTGCTGCAGTTCAGGAGGGAAGCTCTCTTCTACCTTCTCAATGGCAATTAGAGATGACAAACAAATGTTTGCCTTGATGCTGCAATCCTGTGGAAGAACGAAAGAAAATATCAGAAATAGGTCCAAATCTCAAATAAGGCACATGGACAAGATGTCTGGTATATGATTGGGGAATAGCATATGAGTTGATTTCATTACGTGATTCAAGAAGCAAGTTGCAGAGATTACATAAATGGAATTGCCTTGAAACTCAACCAGTTTAGCCCACTATTTCAGACTGAATCAAACTACAATCAAAGCATCTGATCCACTGCCTAACTAACTGTCCAACTGCTATATTATGAAATTTGTGTTTTCAGGCACCATACCAGAATGTCTGATGTATTTCCCAATCTCATCCTTCTCTCACCACATGACTAAATAGCTTTTACCAATCTGGATATTTTCTAATCAACCTGCTCAGATATGTTATAACACCTCTCTGGAACAGGTGAGATTTAAAATCAGGCCTCCTGGGCCAAAGGTATGGACATTATCACTCCATCACAAGGGCCCCACTTTAGCACTAAATTTGACCCTAATCATAGCTTTAACTTGAACCTATGTAAATGATAACCAACATCTGACCATATTAGGAACAAAAACAAAGTTGCTGGAAAAGCTCAGCAGGTCTGGCAGCATCTGGGAAGGGAAAAACAGAGTTAACCTTTACGGTCCGGTGACCCTTCCTCATTATTATGTCAGCAAGGCAAGAGGCAAGTATCAGCACACCTAAAATCAACCAACTGCTTCAACTATGTTTTTGATTTCAAAGCTCACCAGGTCCAGTAAACTGCTGACAGACTCATATAAATGAATGTACACACTTACCATTAAAGTCAGTATTCCTTCTTTATTCTTTAATCATTATTTTTAATTCACTGGCACCACTTACAAAGTTGGGTGTGGAAAAATGGAGTCTAGCTTGAGGTCCCAAAAGAGACAGAAAAGCTATCATTGTCTGCCGATAGGGCTTAGTTATTATGTCTGACCAGTCAATGTAAATTCTACCTATGCTATCATAGATTCAACTCCACCTTGTTAAGACAAATGCCTTTTCTTGTTAAACTGAGTGATGGTTCACTCTCTACCTCTGTTGTGGCAGTGTTCTACCTCAAACATTAGGTGGTAGTGATTTGTTCTGCAGCACATACAATAGTTCGCACCTAGACTTTATTACCTTGATGGCCTATCATACTCCACAAATTTCGCCTCATTTAAATCTCTGCTGCTTTTGTTTCTATCCTGCAGCATTCCTTGCAAATCCTTAACTTCACTATCCCCATGCTGATCTATACAGGTTCTTTGTTCCCTTCCCAACTTGTGAAATTTATAATCCTAACCATTGGGTTTACTACCCTCTTTGGTTTCACATCTCCCAGTCACCTTCGAATGAAGATCTATCAGGATACAAATCACATATCATTTTCAGATAATCAGGCAAGATCATAATATGGCTCATTTAAGCTTTCTAGGAGCAACATTGATTCATGCTAAGGATACGCTCTCCTTAAATAAAAGAAATACATTTAAATCTTGAGGATAGTAGGAACTGCCGATGCTGGAGTCTGAGATAACAAGGTATAGAGCTGGATGAACACAGCAGGCCAGGCAGCATCTGAGGAGCAGGAAAGCTGATGTTTTGGGTCTGGACCCTTCTTCAGAAATGGGGGAGGGGAATGGGACTCTGAAATGTCTGTCTGTCTTCCCTCCCACCTACCCGCCCCTCCTTGCCAACTGACCAACCCCCATCCCAACTCCCTACCTATACTCACCTTTACTGGCTCCATCCCTGCCTCCTTGACCTGTCCGTCTTCTCTCCACCTATCTGCTCCTCTATCCACCTTCCATCATTGCCTCCCCCTCTCTCTATTTATTTCCCCTCCCCCATATCTGAAGAAGGGTCCAGACCCGAAACATCAGCTTTCCTGCTCCTCTGATGCTGCCTAGCCTGCTGTGTTCATCCAGCTCTACACCTTGTTATTTAAATCTTGAGTCATTTTTGAATTACCTGGGAGCTTGGGGAGCCTATAACTCCACATTGCTTTCTCCATAGTGACACCTTGGCCTTTCTGCTTCAGTATAAATTGTTTTGATTGCTTGAGACTTTGTGTTCTTGTCTTTGTCCTGTTGAGTGAAAGATGAAAAGCTTTGGCAACATGTCTCTCTTTTCAGCAACATATCATCTGTGATACCTCCAGGACCTCTGCTTGATTTCTTCAAAGATTAATGTTCGGCTACTTTACTTTTGGCAAATCTGGAGGCGAATGGGAACAAGGCCACGGCTGTGTAAAGCAGTGCCATTTCAGGAGAACACGAGATATCAGTGATGGAGCTGCTTGAAGCATATTAAATTAAATAATTTACCAAAAATTACATTAGTTATTGCCAATAATATTCAAATAGAAGCTGTTTCCTTCATGATGAGAGGCATGATGATTTCATTACAGCCTCCAATCTCTTTCCTTACCTCATTTCATTTCTCTATTACTGTCTGTTACTTACTCAGATTTCTCTTTCTATTGACCATGCTTTTATCACTACCATAGAAAACTGTGCAGCAGCCTTTAACAGGCTTATTCAGCTCTCACAAAACCAGTCAGAAAGAACAAAACTATAAATGTCTTTCTGAAAGTGTACCATTTGCTATATTGGATCAAGTTCACATCCCACGAGCGAATAAAACAAAAGGTAGATATGCTGACAGCAGAAGCACACTTTGGGAATTTCATATGGCCAGAATAAATTATCCAAGTTAGACCTCTGTGTATCTTGCAGGATGCATTTTTTAGCATTCCTGTGAATAAAAACAAAATAATGTGGGTACTGGAAATCTGAAACAAACCCTGAGAATGCTGAACAAAACTCAGCACGACTAGCAGCATCTGTGAAAGGAGAAGCAAGAGTTAAAGTTTTGTGTCCAGTATGACTTTTCTTCAGAACTCTGAACTCTTCTTCTGAGGAAGAGTCATATCGGACGTAGAACATCAAGTCTGTCTGCTGTTCCCACCCACACTCCTCCCTCCCTCCCTTCCTCCCTCTCTCTCTCTTTCTCTCTCTTCAGCTAACTTCCGCCTGTTTTAGTCAATATTTAAGGCCTTCACAATATGCTTGCCAGCATTTTTGGAAAGTGGCATATATTACAAAAATAAAGTCATAGTGTCATACAGCATGGAAACAGGCCCTTCAGCCCACCTCATCCATGACAACCATGTTTCCACATCTTTTCATTAAACTAATATCAAAAGGCATAATTCACCTGACCCTCTTTGTTCTGTAAGCATTTTTAATTTTCTTCAAAAGCCATTTTCTAACTTTCTTCCACTGTTCTTCACACTTCTTTGGTGACACTAACAGATAGACCAATCCAACAGAGTAATCAGTGGAGGCTGGGAATCTGCGCAGGCCTGCACGCCTCATCTTAACCATGTGTTCAATGCAGCTTTAGTGCAAAAGGGTCATGAGATGCCTGGGGTTTTCATCAGTTCTTTGCCCTTCTCGGGTCTGGTTCTCTGACTCACGTGCTTTAAAAGGGAGGAGAAATGTCTGCCTTCTGTAGCATTCAATGATTCAATTATTCTTTGCTTGAACATGCCTCTCTGAATACTATAGTCACTGTTGCATGATTGTTGTGGGTTCAGTGCAAAGATACCACAGAAACTTCTAGAAGCTGAAGCTGGAATGAGACCTGGTATTTTCTAATTGCAGAGAAATGCAAAAATCAAGTCATCAAACCCGCTGCACACTTACTTTGAAGAGTAGGGTCAACCCTGCATTGTAATAAGGTTTTTTTTAACATTTCTACATCAGGGGTTGCACTCTGGAAAATTGTTTTTGTCTCAGCGACGGCAGAGGCTTGGGTATCTGGGTATCAGAGGAGATCGTGAGAACGACGGGGCCCGACAGGACTCAGGCAGCCTAAGGATGGGGATCACATCGCAAGCCGTAGAGTAGAAAGGTTAGCAGTTGTCTCTGCTTCACCTTCCAGTGCAGGGATGGTCCTGGCAGCCTGTAGGAATACTATATGGGGCTAATTTGGGAGTCATATGCTACATATCTAAACGGTAAGTTTTATTTTTGGTGCGTGCCTCAATAAATCTTTCACTCACGCAGAGCACAGAAAACCCATGGTAGATGCTCAAAGAAATCAGCATTTGCCTCCCTGTTTTGTTATTCTTGTGGTAAATTGCTAGTGTCCCAACATCTGGGCCAGAAGATCCAGGTAGAAGTCCCACCTGTCCGAACAAGTTGATTAGCAATACATTTGCTTCTCTGTTTATAAGTAAATAGATGTCACATTCCAAAAAACAGGACTGTCTGATTGAATGTTTAATGGGTGTTTACCCATTCTGTTTCAATAGTTGCTAAAAAGCTGACATGGTTATTAAATGAATCAGTGAAAAAAAAAGCAAACATGCCCACAGGTTTACTGCAATTTGGTTAGGGGAGCGTGACCCCAGGAATTTTTCTGATTACAGTGAGCTGTGAAACACAGGCCAAAATAAATCTATCTCTGGTCATATCCCATGATTCCTGAAAACATAACCTTCATTTAGCCGGCATTTGTGAGAAAAAATGCTGTATTTTCAACCGTGGTGCACGTGATCGCATGTAACCCAATACATGGTCTTTCCTTCTACTTGTTCTGCCTGGCATATTTTACTAAATATTTTGCTTTGTGTCAGGGTTTCTCACTTCAGCGGACAAACAGCTCCCAGAACACAAGACATAATAATACAGGAGAGTTTCATGTTAAAGATTGTTATCATTAACAATGTATCCATTCCAGACCAGGAGAAACTTGAGCTGGTTCTGAATGAGAGTTGATTTCATAATGGTCAAGGTCAGACAGGGTTTGACAGCAAGAGTTAATGAAAAGCAAAACAGATTGCAAGCATGCTGAAGTGAATTCAGCTTTCGTATTTAAACACACTGGGAAATATAAGTATAAAAGGGAAGAATTTGTGACTTTCCAATCAAATATAATCATATGTTCTGAAACCAACTTGTTCTTCTGACTTAAGTGATGCACCATTAAAATCCAGAAAAGAAAGTTAGCAGTTCTTCATCATGGAATGTTCTCGCCTGTTCATTCTCCTGTGAGATTAGTGAACCGTGGAAAGTAAAGGAGACTGGAAAGTACTCTGACCTCACAACAGCTGCAGGGCTCAAAAACACAGCTCAAGAAATTACCTGCAGCTTATCTCCCTAAGGAATGCAGATATGAATGATTCAATCAACACTCATCTATGGCTGCGCAAAACTGCATGGCACAGTCATTTGCACTTTTGATATAACAACAAAAGAATTTCATTACATTTGAAGTGACAGTTTTGATTTAGCTGTGGACCTTAAAGATGGACAAATTTGCAAAATTATCGACTATATTTGTCACTGATCTAGGTTACGTAATTGTTGCAAAGACAGTGACTCAGCCTTAGGTGTCAGCAATGATTCTTTGGGAGCACTCTTGTGTCTTGACGCAGAATATCACAGGTTCATGTCCCTCAATTAGGGTTGTCAATCCTCTAGGATTGGCCTGGGTGTCTCCAGGATGTGAAGATTAATCTCTATGAAGACAATGTGGAAAGCAGTTCTAGATAAATGCAAATAAAAACCAAAAGAACTAAAGATGCTGTAAATCAGAAACAGAAACAGAGGTTGCTGGAAAAGCTCAGCAGGTCTGGCATCATCCGTGAAAACAAATCAGAGTTAATATTTCGGTTAAAGTTCTGAGGAAGGGTCACCAGACCTGAAATGCTAAAAACTCTGATTTCTTTTCACAGATGCTACTAGACCTGTTGAGCTTTTATAGCAAATTCTGCTTTTGTTTCTGGAAAAATGCAGAAAGGTAAAAGCTGGTAACTGTGGCTGAGAATATAATTGAGGTTGACATTATCAGTGCAACAGTAAGAAACTACTGCACTGTCAGAAGGACTATGTTTATGGATGTGATATATTAAACTTCCCGATGTTTCATCAGTCCTCTCAAGTTGATATTATAGAATTTTTGGTCACATTATGTTGCTAGAGAATATTTCAAGTTTGCTGAGTTAAGAAAAACAGTAATGTCATTTTAGGAATAACTTATATTGGCTTCATTTTGCCACAAGGCTCCAAGACAGCAAGATTATTAGACATTACATTGTATCACTTACAATGATAATGTAATCTGTGTTTCATCATTATATCACACAGTTAGGCCAAAACATAATAACTGCAGATATAAAGGATTCTATGACACTATTGTAAGAAGACCAAGGGATTCTGCATTTGCAAAAGAGGTTATTGAGTTATATATCTCATTGCTGTGTGAGGAAACTATGCGCAAATTGTTTATTACATTTGCCTCCATTTCATTGGCTGTAAAGTGTGTTGAGGCATTCTGAGGTCATTGAAGACACTATATAAATGGAAGTTCTGTCGGTGTTCTTTCTTTACTCAGCAGATATCAGAATCATCAGCTAGAGTTATTTTTTAATGGCCACTTTAAATTTGTTTCCAAACTCATGTTTATTTATCCAATTTTTAATTATGGCGTTTCCATATTAAGTCAGTATTTCCTCTGTAACAATCATGCTAAAAATAGCATAGTTGGACAGATTTAATTCTTTGATAATTATAGTTTCAGTACTGTACCAAACATTAAAACCTAAATTATTGTTTTCTATTTCAGTGAACTTAGAAATAATACATGGGTTGGCAATTATGTGTTACAAAAACACATATAAAGTAAAAAGGAATCTTTGTAATTACTGTACAATGTAATAGATGAAAACAAGCTTATGCTCACACAACACTCTAGGATAAAAATGAATCAGAAAAATGGATGCATGACATTTATAAAAGAACCGGATATTGAAAAGGGGAAGATATCGGTGAAGGAAGATTTTCACTCGCATTTTCCGAAGACTTCACCAGCATTAAATTAACACCTACAAAGAGGTTTAGTAAGGGTCACATGTTGAGCTTAGTCCCATAAGTAAAGGTATGTTGCCGTCTGATTTGGTGATCTGTTCGCCTTGACTCAGCAAAGTGCACCAGGAGTATATATTGGAAACCTAAGCATGTATTCCACTTGGCTTGCCACATGTTGTAAGTTTGATGACAGGGACATTGCACTTCCTGAATTCTTGACAGATACTCCTGCTTTATGAAGCTCCAAACCACACAATATAGGCAAAAAAAATCATCTCTAAGGTATTTTATTTTCATGCACTAAGAAGCTATCCACAACAACTGTGTTTTTCACCAGAACGTGCTTGTGTGGTTTTAAGGAAGAAGAAATGATAAGTATAGCTTATATATATTCTTGGCTCATTACTTTCCAAATTCCGAGTTAATTCACTACATGGCATTTATAACTAAATTTAAATATTTTCTACAGGGGTCCTTTACTTTTGGACAATTCTAGACCTGTGTTTTTATATTTACGTTGTAATTGAAACTTTATTTTCCCTTTACTTGTTCACAGGATGAGGGCGTCGCTGGCTAGGCAGCATTTATTGTCCATCCCTAATTGGCCAGAGGGCAGTTAAGAGTCAACCACATTGCTATGGGTCTGAAGTACACATGTAGGCCAGACCGGGTAAGGATGGCAGTTTCCTTCCCTAAAGGACATTAATGAACCAGATGGGTTTTCCCCCAACAATCAACAATGGATTCATGGTCATTATTAGATTCTTAATTCCAGATTGTTTTTGAATTCAAATTCCACCATCTGCCATGGCAGGATTTGAACCCAGGTCCCGAGAACATTATCTGGGTCTCTGGATTAACAGACCAGCAGTAATACCACTCGGCCATCGCCTCCCCAGTTATGGTGAACTTTTCTTGAAACAAGTGAAGAGGGTAGTCAGTAGGTCTGCCACTCTGTATTAAATCAATGATTCCTCACCTAGCTGGTACTTTGTAACTACAAAGCTGGGAAAAAGAATCTCATTCAGGAGGCTACAGACAATCCACATCCAACAACCTGTTCTTAAAACTCTGCTCACATTTCAACAGCTCCGACAAATTCCAAACCAGCAGCAGCCGAGACTATCCATAACAATGAAAAAGAATTAACGACATGTCAGACAAAATAACCCACTATTCGAGAAAAAAAATCAATATTCTCTATTTTCCAACGTTAACGGATCTTTTAAAAAAAGTCCAGGATCCAGATTCCCATTTTCAACAAAAACTAATTAATTTTTTCTTGGACTATCCGTGTGTCATAGATTGAGTTTTACATGCTCCACTGACTGTGGTTTCAGCAGGATAGCACATAAGATAGGATGAGTTTTCAATTCGTCATCATCCCACCCACACCAAAGCTCACCTCCATAACATACTAGGTGAGTAGGTGCCAAAAATCAACAAACTAACCATCATATTTAGATCAATTAGTAAGAGTAAATTGAGCATGTTTCCAAACAACTTACCTCTGATAATATGCTGTCTATGCCACAGTATGGTTGGTGGTGAGAATGTTTTTAAAAGTATGGGGAGGAAAGATGCATACTAACTTTCCACATTAGGTGCACTGCACCCCTCTATCCCTTTCTTTCAAAGACTATACCCCCATCCTTCCACTTGCCCACCAAAACACACATCCAAACATTCAAACGCACCACTCATTGTGAAACTACCCTATTCACTAGCTCCCACTCGCCTCGTTGTGGGATTCACTAGGACTTATTTGTCGAACTGATTGTAATTCTGGCAATACCCAGTACAGAGCTCTTGGAGCTTTTGAGCTTGGATTGCTGGAGTTGACAGCCAATCTGATAAGTGGGCAAGTTCAGAGTGTGGGACTCGCTCCCACTGAGGGTGTAGGGCCTACAATCTACCACTTTAGGGCAGGCTTCCTCTTGGCCCATTGGCCGCCCACCAATAAGGATAAAGCAAAAGCTGTAGATTGAATCTTTAAGTGGGATTTAAGTTTCTAACCATGTAGAGATTGAGGATGCACAATAGACTTTTGAGCCTTGGAGTAAGAAAAGAAAAACATCACCAG